>NW_028278788.1:0-300000 GCF_059751315.1 Micrasema longulum
TCTAAAAGCAGCTCGGGGCGCCTCGACACAGCACACGAGAACATTGTAATTCTACCTTCAGTGGCGAGTACTTTTCTACACCAAATAAAGCGTTATATACATCAAAATTCATTTTATTTCATTATAAAAGTTCATAAAATACAGTAAATAAGAACAGATTTGTAGTCCCGTGACATAAGTTGTGGACTCACGGATCGTAGCTACGAGGTGTAAATCCCGCTCTACCGCAACCTGATTGCTATTTTATAATAGTGACTTATTTACAACTCTTTGAAAATGGCTTACGTAATTGAAATATTAGGGTTCGTCATAAGAACGCAAAACTTTATATTTTACAAAAAATATACCATAAAAGTAACGATTTATATATTTTAAGTGTTCTTATAAGAAGAAACAGTAGAAAAAACAATAAAAACAAAATTAAAACAAAACATTAATTTCTTTCCGCTAATTAAGCAACATTTTGCTGATATTGGATAATGTGCGATTATAGTCGGAACAAACTAGAACATTTATTTGATTTTATATGCAAGTTCACTCATCAACATATCAACAATTATCCATAAGATATTGTAATGGGAATAACAAATACCAACGAGTAAATTTATTTAGTTCAGCGGTTGATTTCAGTCAATGAAACGGAATATACTCGTAAATCAATGATACTTTAATCAAAGCTCACCTGGTGATTTCCTCCAATAGTCTGCAAGGATCAGCAGCATAAAACTTGACTGCCAGGTAAAGGGTATGAGGACCAGCTCCTCGGAGCTGACGGGACAGTCGTCTCCTGGGTTCCAGCCATCTCTGAAAAACAAAAAAATATTACAAAATAAATGTAAATATGTATATTCTTGGTTGGTAATTAATAACTAACGTAATTTGACCTCAGTTAAGACACTCGAAGACTAGAAGGAAGAATCATGCTTAGTCTGTTTATTTATAAATTTGAGTTAAATATGCAAATTTGTAAGTTCTAACTGAAGGTACACTAGTCATCGACAAAGTGGTCAAAAAGTTTTGATCAGGCGGAAGTGAATTAATTTCTACTCGATTTCCATTTACATGATACATTACCTGAGAACGATTTTTGTCTGTATCACAATAAGCTAAATAGCCCAATTGCATTCGTGAATTACAGCACAGTATATTATGAAGTTATTGGGTCGAAAACACTGATCAGGGTATCCCGACTATTTTTGCTACATTAAGATTTCTTACACTTCAGGGGCCAGTCCAGGGACTAAGAAATTTTCTAGTGTAAAAACACATTTTTAAATAAATATTTCAACTCAACCAAGTTAGGATTCGAATTTGTGTCCTTTTGAGTGAGGTGAACAAAATCAATTTAATTAAATTTTACGTATAAAAAGCAGTAAAACAATTATTTTGGTTATCAAATAATATTTTAAATTTTACCCATATTTTTTATTGATTCAAGAAAAAAATACGCATACGTGTATATTTTAAATTGCTAAAGCTTGTAAAACACTCAATGCAAATAATGATAGCATGTTAACTGTAATAATTAGAGAAATAAACAATGCGCAATTTTTTTTTTTTTTTTAAATGGTCAATAATTTTTATCCACCTTATAAAAAAAGAGTCCCACATTTAATGAACTCACTGAACAAAATTTCACTTAGCTTTGTTCGTACAACATAGAAAGTATGGGTGGTTCAAAAAAACTTGGGTCCATTTTTCATTTTTTATTACATATAAATTTGGGGTATGAATTTCAGGTGAGGCCATAAAAACTTTTTCTAGGGCAAACAGAAAATGAAAAAGGCGCTTGATCTTGCGAAAGCATATTTTGTACAGTGGATGAATAAGTGAAATGTAAATGTTCGCCACATTGCCACCTGCCGCACTCCGCACTCCGCACTACTCTTTGTTTATGAGAGGAAGAAAAAATAATGACTGTATGACATGGGTAGGAAATTTGATTCGATTTTGACGGGGAAAATATCGTTACGTGTAAAACATTGGTGACTCCCGGATTAGAATTAACGATGTTGTCACAGAGCGGTTTGAAGTCACCACCGGAGTTTGACGAGGCTGCGTCTTTGCACCATTCTTATTAACAATTCTGATTTATGAATCCCTTGAATTTCCTTTAAAGAAAGTCAATACAATCAGACTGAGCAGTAGAAATCTACTCCCTTTTCCAAAAACCCTGCCACTCGGATTTAATATTGGGGGTTCTTGAAATTGAATTTTTTAAAGAGTAACTATTTTATTGAGGGAGTGCTTTCATTGAAATATTTCATTTTAATTTTTTCTTCGTGTAATAAATAATGATCAAGATATGCAGAGATTGGTGTACTTATGCACTGCCCATACATCATCAAGTGCGAATAAAGGAATGAAGAATATGTAAATGCGTAGAAATCTTTTGTGAAATTACTAAGTTTATAAAAAAAATCATTTTGGTTAAAATACCATGTAAAAATCGGAAAAAACCGTCTTAACTTTTACAGCCTGCAGATACCAACAAGTTTTTTTACTCTAACTCAAAAACTCATTCATTTTTTATTTCAGAATCTGCATGTATATTTGCAGAATAAAGCGCAAAGCGTTTATTTATAGCGAATCTGTTTATTGCGTATGTCCACAGATAAAGTAATTTTACTGTAAAAATTGCAAATACGCAGCAAGATTTTTTGTTCACAATTCTGTTTTATGATAGTTTTCTTTCTTAGTTTTTGATCTGTGTAATACGGCCATAAAAAGGGTGAAGAAAGAACACCAGGCTGATAAGGAACAAAATTTAGTAAGTATCTACCGTTAAGTTTGTTCTGGAGATGTTTCCTTTAATTTAAGTGTTATGGACTGCGTTATAAATTATTTTAAATTTTGCAAAATTAATTACGTTTAATTTATTCCTTTACAAAAAATATAATGTTTGCATGAAAGTGTTTTTTTTACCTATAAATAAACTGATAAATGAAAAAAAAAATGATTGATATATTATATTTTTCATCAATCGCTTTTAGTTTTTTCATAAAGTAATCACAATTTTATTCGCAAAAGCAGTATTATTTATTGCCATACTGGTTGTCTGAAACATTAAATAACGATATTGTATTTCAATGAAACTCATATAATGTAATATAATTTTTCCGTCTCAAGGCGGATGCATAATATAATTTTGGGCTTGAAATAGAACCAACATCCTGGACGAGTGTTTTGGACTCGATGACTCTCAGGTAGAATTCCCGAAAAAGTCAATCGAGTAAGGATAATGCGTGTGTCTCTCTTAGTGTACTTGTTGGCGCATTTGACTACCATTCGTGAGGTCCCGGGTTCGATTCCTGGCAGGGTTTCTATGCAGCACTGGGTGTGAATAGGAAAATAATAATGATAGTACATATGTAGGTAATAAAAACATAAAACAATCAAAGTATTTATGTATTGCTGGATTTTTTCAATTGTTTTTTTAAAAAATAGACATTGCAATTGCAAAATAGCAATTGGATTAGTAAATGTTTTTTTTTTTTTTTTACAAAAATCGTTAATGAAAGAATAGAATAAATAGTGATTTTAAAACAGAATGGTTAATATCATATGATACATGTTTAATTATCATTTAAACCAGCCAATGACGGATTATAAGAGTATATTTTTAAGATTAACAAATTACAACAGGGATGGAGAATACCTTAAATAAGGGAATACGGAGGTCAAGGCATTTACAGGGCTTATGACCTGTCATTGGCTGGTTTAAGTGGCCACTTTACACACTGTGTAACATTCACCATTTTGCCTATATTTGAACATCCTTATTTCTTCAATTCTTCCATTTGTTGATTTTAGTGAAGTTAAAGAGCTGAAACCTTTATTGTTGTGAAGAGATTCATCTGACTGAATTATTTCACATACTAGGCAACGCCTGAAAACAATTTTTCAATTTTTTTTAAACATCTTGGACCAGTTGGTTTCATTACAATATTTGAGTTTGTCCAAATATTCGTAGACAAAAGACTGGATTTCACCCCCTCGGGGGTCATTAAGATTAACAAATTACAACAGGGATGGAGAATACCTTAAATAAGGGAATATGTATATTTTTAACTTTATTATTTGTATATTTTTTGTAGTAATTTACTATGTCCTTTGTTTTTTTATTGAAATTGGTGTTATCTTTGCAATGGCTGGATAATTTATTTCTAAGATCGCGAAAAGGCTAAAGATTGCTATTTTATTGCCATTTATTTGGGTAATTGCTTTTACACAAAAAGATTCATGGCGCCGTTAGAGTTTATCGTTTTCTCACTGACTGCGAGTCTGAATTAATTGACTTCTCTTATTGCGACAGTAAAGCACCCCTAAAGCTTTGCAAAACCGATTTATTAATTAATTATTGCAAATGGCTAATCACGTTTACTTTTTTTACTATCCAACGTTTTAATACTTAATCGTATTTCCGTGTACGGGTGAAGAATACAATTTTGTGCGTGGATAGGAACCAGACTCCCGAGCATGTCATGCCTTCGCTTCGAAAGTTCTTTCAAATCGTATTCCTCTCTCGGCTGTTTGTGTTTCATAAACAAAGTGTTTCAAGTTAACTAATGAGTTTATGTAATGATATTTCTAATAAGTTGACGTAATGATATTGTTAATGATCCTTAAGACAAAAATAATTTAATTTAATATAATTTACTCTCATATAATTTTGAATTCTCTATCCTTACCTCTGTTTTGTATAAATACAGTGAATTTTTCAATGAAGATGCCAGTCTCGAAGATGCCACGAAAGCGATGAAACCGGTCACTGGATATTCCAAATTTGCGGATTAAAGTATAACTCGTATTTTATTTTTATAATAAATTACAATGAACTTCCGTCAAGAATTTTCACTTACAAATTTAAATGTTGAGAACCTGAAAGGAAGTTATGGAAAATACACCACAATACCCAGACTGATCGAGAAACAAGTATTAGTTGATTTTGTTTTTGCAATTGGCAGGAAACGAAGCCACGACGCCAGTTTCACAGATGACCGTCTTACAGCGCCTGTCTGAATAACTTTAATAGAAGCCAAACTTATATTGCATTATTATTTTTATTAATTAGACTTTCTAATTATTTTCGTCCATTTTGTGTTGCAATGATTAGCACATTTTTTAACCATTCCTGAAGTCTAGGTTTCATTCACAAGGAGGGGGTGACATGAAATATTTATTTCAAATGTTATTTTTTCGCCGCAATATTTTAGACTCCCCAGACTAGCACTCGAATTATCTAGCCCGCGTGTAATAAATAATTGATATGAGCTGCTATTAATATACCAATTTATCTTGACATGCACTATTAGGCGCTTATTTACTCTAGAAAAATCCGTTAAGGAGTTCAGGCTGCAAAATTTCATGTTTGGCAGGACAATTTTTTTTTCTTAACTTACCGGCTGATTATCTTGGTCCAGGTACCGGAGACCGAAGTAGCTGGTCTCTACAACGTCTAACTGCCGGAATACAGCATCCAAGAGAAGTTGACCAGATTTATTTGCCTGCAAAAAACAATTAATTCATGTAATCAATATTATTTGACAACCAAAGACATTAGCAGACAGTAAGGTCATATATATATGTATTTCAGAGGCAGACGGATGCAAATCCAGAATTTGATGAAATTAAATTTCGAGTTTTCGTATTCAGTTTATGATCTTGTCCATTGATTTTGAAAAAATGTAAGTCTTAAAATAAGAGTACTAATGTATTACGATACTAAAAAAAATGAAAAATATATGCTATTAATTTTTAGAAACCACTTAGAGAAAGTAGATTCTCTAGGCTTTGGTTGAACATTTGAAGTTTGGATTTGCATCCGTCTGCCTCTCAGGTACAGATATGTATTTTACAATATTTTTTATTTAAATGTACAATACACGACAACTGTTAATTACAATGTACACATTATATTATAATATTATTAGGAAATAACAAAAACACGCTTTTAAAAAAAACCTCAGTGGATTATAAAGGTCCAACATATAGTCTTTAAAAACAATAGTAAACAATGACTAATAAGTCACTAATGCACATTATGATACATAGTTAGAGAGGAAAAGTCTAAAACTGGTAATTCTAGCACGTAAAAAATCCACTTCTATTGGTAGGCCATTCAACAGTTAGCATGAGTAGGTACTTAAGGCTACATTTTTTTTTAAAAAGAAGATTTCGCCATTTTAAATAGTGTCATTAAAAGTAAATAAACGTTAGATTGAAACATTATTTTTCATAAATGTATTTCTGATAGAAAATAAAATTAATAGTTGTATTTCATGAAAATATGTTGACTTTTCTACATACAGATTACGACGTCTTGAAATTTAGACTAAATTTAGGTAATTGAACAATGTTTTAAGTATGTGCAAATGTTAGCAGACAGGCTGGATTTCCTTTCTCAAAAATGTTTTCCCTCTCTGTTGCAAAAAAATTAAACTAGTACGTTGGTACTGATATAAAGACAAAGTGTTTGAGTAAAACAATGTTTTTCAAAAGGAAATACAAGCATTTTAATTACACATACTACAAAAGTTTTAAAAATTAAATTTAAAAAAAATAAAAAATTATTGAATGATTTTTCTTTAATAAAAAATGTTTGTTTTGAAGGTAAATATTTGTTTTCTAAGGTACGTTTTTAGCAAAATTTTAATGTGGTCGAATAAAATTATTGGATTTAATTACTTTCAATATAAATTTATTGCATATATTTCCAGAAAATCTACATTATAACACTCGAGATTCAACATGAACATGGATTACCCTTTGGTTTAGTTACCATCTTACATGGCTCAGCCCGTTCTATGACAGACTACAACGTAATTCCCATATTTTATAAGAGTAATTGAAATTGCCAGTTGAATTAGCCATAAAATTGAAATGTTATTGTGAAACTCAAATATACCTCTTTAACTAAGAAGTCGGTTAAATTAAGCAGTAAAACATGGTGAATGTAGTAAGTTCGTTTTAAAGTGTTCTATACATTTACTTTTTAAACTTCCTAGGGGCGCGAGCGCCAGTAACGATTCAATTTGTTGCCGCGGTAAAGATACCTAGCGTCGATCGCTATTTGTAATTCAAATTATCTCGGAATCTGTCGCCGAACCTACTTCTGGCGCCATCTTTGTAAAGAAGAAAACAACAGAGTACTTAAATTAGATACCTAAACTTACGAAGGGAGGTAATTGAATAAAACTATCAATAAATTATTTATTCGATTCCTTGTTTGACCGCTCGTTGACGGTGAACAATTTTATCGATATGTGTAATGATTTATTAATTCAGACAACTGCGTATGTGCGTATGACTCTTCACTTAATCACATAGTTAATATGAAACTTACATCATTGATAAAATTATTTTTTAAAACTTTTTGAAAAATCAATGGTTTTTTATTTTTCTTAATTACAAAATTGGTATTGTAAAAAAAATATTAACGCAGTCATTACGGAAGATCTTTAACTGTTTTGAAGGAATAAAATCAATTATTTTTACTGCCTATACTAAGTACACTTTGGAAAAAAATGACAAACTTTTGAAAAATGTATATATATTTTATAAATAAAAACGAGTATGTATAGTTTTATTCCACTTTATTTATATTTTTTACCAGTAACTGGATTTCGTCATGACAGACATTGTCATACTGGTGAGGCGTCAGATGTGAACATATTGTATGTATCATGAAATAATTTTAATTTCATTAAGAAATTGATCATCATCATCATTCCATTTGCGCACCTAATGGTGCATAGGGCGCTGCATTGGTACAACAGCCGCAGCGTCTCTTGATCATTTTTGTTACATGAAGGTAAGGTGATCAGTCTTACGCTTCAGATACCAGTCTAGGGACTATGAAATATTTTACTGTAAAAACACCCTTTTAAATAATATTTCATTTCAACCATATCGGGAATCGAACCCGAGACCTCTTGCTTGAAACTGATTATTCGTACATTAAAAAAAAAAAAAAAAAATTGAGTTAAAATCTACACTATTCCACGAAGAGAGGAGGGGGTAAATTTAGGAAGGAAAGAAGGAAAGGAAAGGAAAAACTCAAACTTACATACATGTTTTTTAAACACTTTATGAGAAAAATATTATTTGATACGTATATGAGTACGACTGACTGGCATACTATTTTAAAGCATGCGTGTTGCATATATTGATGATTTTAGAAGAAAGAGAGATTTCCATAGGTTCAACACTAGAAATAAAGATATATATAATTATTTTGCTTTAAGCCGCAAACGATTTTAAAACAAGATTCCTCTTTAAATTCAGGCTTTGTCATCAAAAACATTTAAGATTTTGTAAAGCGCAGGCTGTTTGGAAAGAACTACTATTGAGTCGAAGAATATTTGCAAGACACGACGACAGCTTGGCATTAGATTAGTGTTTATTGATTTTAGTTTGTTGATTTAAATTGTGTTCTTGATTAAAATTTATTCATTTGTTAGGTTTAATTTACTAATTGTATTGTGTAGTAATGATTTTATTGGCGTTTACAAGATGTTGCATGAATCCTTTGTAAAAAAAAAACAAAACATAACAAATAATATATTTAGTAGGATACATCGTAAGGAAGTTATTGTAGGAATGAAAAAATGTTAACACTATCATACAGTTCGAAAATATCATAACGTAGCAAAATTACTTTGCAAATATTAAAACAATCATAAATCGAGTTTATTTTCCTTTACTGACTATGAAATGTCTAATCGAAGTCGTTCAGCGTCATTAAAATAAATGTTTTTTATATTTTCTTTTGATGCTAATTACAGTGGTAAAAGTTTTTAATTAAACGTTTAAATACAGCTGCAGGCTTAATTGTTAGATATTCAATTATAATACTTTTATCTTTATCAAGCCGACGCGACGCCTTACTCCGCTACTTATCAAATCGTTGGATCAAGCATCAATTTGTTATGTGTCAAAATAGTAAACTGGAGATCATGATAAAATAAACTACTTACAGGTTGTATGTCCGTGGTAAACTACTCTCGGCGCTATTAAATGCAAATAAAAAGTTCACAACATCGGCATTTTGAATACATTACCCCTAGGGTTTGATTTGTCCATAAAGTTAATGTAATCTCTGTCGCCATCTTGTGTAAAAATTGCAATTTCTTACTTCGAGACGTTTCTAAACCCAACTACCACATATAATTAAAGTGATAAAGAAATCTACGCGAATACTACCATAAGCTATGAGTTGATTTTCTTAGTGAAAAACTCAGCATGATTTATTTTTATTCATTGCATAACATAAATATACAAATCTAAAAGAAAAATTTTAATGTGTCCTCAACGATATGTCTCGTGCCGAGGGCATTTTCAATAGAAAGAAAACAAATTATTTTATATAAAATCAGATTACTTGGATAAAAATTACAAACTTCTTAATAATAACCTTGGCAATTAAATATCTCTATCTGTCGCAGGTGGCAAAATTAACAGTTCCCAAGCCGACTTGGAGCCAACCTTTATGTATGCGAGTGAGATATGGAATTGTAGAAACGAGGATGAAAGCATGCTGAATGGTGTCGAAATGCGATCTCTCAGGCGAAGTTTCATTATTTATTTATATACGGACATTGTCCATTTATACAATTTACAGGGATAAATATTACAATATAAGAATAGTTAAAACCATTTAAAAATAATGAAAGAAGCATTGACAAACATTAAGGACATTAGACTAGATCTGGACTATTTATTTAGTGATCGTTTGAATCGTTGTAAACTTAAACCAAAAAATTCCAGATCTTGCCTTGAGTTAACAAAACGACAAATTTACTTTAATACTCACTATAATATGTCATACTATTTATCACTTTAATATCTTTATTTTTGAACCATAATCAAAATTGTCATTTTATTTGTGTTTTTGTATTATTTTCTATTGATTTCCACGATTCTATCATTTTGTATATTTGATCATGTATGTAACAATAAAATGTTTCATGTATATTTTGATATCTCATTATTTTTAACGTTATCTTCTGTAGAAAAAGATTTTTTTACAGTTTTATTCTTTATCCTTTATACTTTATTCGTTATAACTTAATTTATTTTACTATGTATTTTTTATTCTAGTAAATTATCATGGATTAACACGGGCGCAGCCCAAAAAGTCTTAATAAGTTCATGAATCTGTAAACGAGTGTAATTTTAAATTTTGAAAATGAATTAATGAATAAAATAAAAAAAATGTGCGGTAAAAATAACTATGATAGGTTTGAAAATGTTGACATTCGTGCTATTATGTGAGGCTGAGACAAACATTATAGACAAAATCAAGAAAGGAGCGCTGCGATGGTTTGGACATGTAGAGCGAATGGACGGCGAAAGAAAAAGGATTCACGACGTGAATTTTGATGGATGCCGATAACAAGGAAGACCGAGAAAGACATGGCATGACCAAATTCAGCAAATGCTTGAAGACGGACGTGTCAAAAGTCGGAATAATCAATGTGTGCGAAGCGAGGTCTGTATGCAAAGACAGAGTGATATGGCGTTCCTTCCTTTTGTTTACCCCTACGGGTAACAGCGTGATGGTTTGTTTGCTTATACTTGATAAGAAGAAAAATCATTTTTGAACCGGGTTGTGATCTCGTGGTAGTATTGTGGAGTTACGGACCAAAGTTCCCAGGTTCTAATCCCACTCTACCATAACTTGGTTTCCATTTTTCCAACACAAGTTATTTACGACTTTTAGGAAATGCTCTGAAAATTTAAATTTTTGAGTAAATAATAAGAACGAAAGTATTTCTATTAAAAAAGAAATAGATATTTATTTTATATTTACTTGTGTTGTTTAGCACCTTTAAGACAAAAAAGTGCATTTAAGTGATAAGTTGAAAATCCAAAGCCACACGAGGTTATTTTAGTAAAATATGATGCTAACATTTTCCACTTTTACCATATTCTTATAAGGCATACTCTTCGATGTTTACTTTTGACACACTATTTTCTTCCATCATTTATTTCTATAATTCTCCTGTCACCCATTTATTTCACATAATCAACCAGACCACCTTGATAATATTTTCTATTACACCTGTTATTATTGCATTTCAACAGTTCTATACGAAACATTTTGTTACCTTTCCACTCCTATTGTATGTGATCGCTTTATCTTCAGGACTCCAAAGGATAGTCTTGTTCTGGCCATGCAGGTGTTGTGATAACAATTACTACGTTATTTCTGATCAGTTTCCCGCAGAGCCGAGTCTTCGTGTTCAAGTCCCGAACGTACGAAGAGTGCCCGCGGCATGAAATCTCATGACCGAACACTTATTTATTAGGAGTGAAATCAGGTATCATGTCTTAATAATAAGGTTCGGTCAATAATTACACTTGGCAGCCATTGCGTAAGTAGCGCACATTTAAATTTTACATCAAATTTGGATCGGTTCTGATGTAAACGTTTTTATTAAGAGAAAATGATAAATACTGAATTAGGTACCTGAATAAGTGTTGTAGATATAAAGTACCTATTATTTTCATTAAGAAATATTTAAAAAAAGATATTGTGCAATATGAAGACACTTAAATGATAGACAAAAAAAGTGAAAACATAATACAAATTACAGTAACGAACATAGAGTGAATGATTTGTAGTGTGGCAATTTAGATAATGCAGAACATCAAGACTTGCTTCATAGTATAACAATAAAATATTTCAATAAATCATAATTATTTTATAATAAAAATATAATTTCACAGTATTTTTTTTTGCACCACAACAGGCCAGGAGGCCCAATTACAGTGATGAATTACATCACAGAACACCCAGGATTAAGAAAAATCACATTTTAATTTTGTTTTCTCACCGGTAATCGAACCCGGAACCTTCCGTGCGTGAGTCAAACGTCTTGATCACTACACCACGGAGGCCGCCAATCACTAATAATAATCACTGCTTGAAAATGTACAAAAAGTTCTGGTTACCTCAGATTGAGAAAACTATGTTGCAGATGCTGCAACAACCTGACAATTTTAAATTCCAGCGTCTCTTCGTTTATCTAAATTTTTTACAGAAACGTTTTCTTATAAATGGTTCAATAAAGCATAGTTAAAACCATAAGGACTATTTTGTTGTATTATTTCTAGTAGTAGTAAAACGCTCTGTGAGGAGAGGAGAAAATATGGAATACTTTAGTGTTGAGCTGCGCCCTTCCGAGATTTAGCTTACTATGTGATATTATGCGAGGCGTAACTCTCAATCAATGGCAGAACAGATGGGACATGGCATGTACGGGGAGATGGACGTTGTCTTGTTTACCTTTCATCGGACACAGGATGTGTAGTAAGTTCTTGTGTTTGACCATCATACTGCACAAATGGTTTCGGGGCATGGGGAGTTTAGAGACAAGCTTCATAAACTTGGACTTGCCCCTGTCTCGAGCTGTGCTTGCGGTGATAACCATCAATCGGCCGAACACATCCTATGGCACTGTGTGCTATTGGATGATGCCAGAGATGAGAGTGCGGAATGGTCTGACAGGGGTCATGCGACCAGCGTGGGATGTGGATCTAATTTGAATGTGAATTTTGCGCTCTTCCGTCAGTTTGTCCGGACTTGGGTATCGCGTTGGGAGCTCATCAGATGCGCGAACGCCTAGGTGGGTAAAATATGGTGGGACAGGCAACTGTTCCTGTAGGATGCTCATTCAGTTGGGACTGTGCTTCCTTCCGAGCGGAACGCACACGTTCTTTTGTTTTGTCCTCCTTACGGGGGTGGTATTTGGATCCTCTCCCTCTGACCACCCAGAGAGCCCTTCTTTATTCAAAGGCGTTCTCTTTGTAAATATCCGCGTTTTTACTTATGTTTGTTGTGTAAGTTACAATATGTTTGTTGTGTTACTATAGTTTAAAAAACATGTTTTTGTAAATTTGGATGCGTTTATTTATGTAAATTGTTTGTGTAAATACATATTTTTTTAATAAAAAAAACCGAGGCATAGAGGGGATCCTGAGGGGTGGGGACGGCGTGTTGGCCTCTGTCCCCTCCCCCCTTTTTTAATATGTATAGGGTTTGTATTCCTTAGGAATTTTAAAATAACTTTCCTCTATGCGCAGCTGACAGAGAGTCCCCCAGGACTCTATAACAGCTGCAAGTGGATAGTGGGCTTAAGGATCTCCCGTCAATGTTGTTTTATTTCTATATCTTTTGCAATTATTTATCACCATATTACAACAGAGATGGAGAACATTTAAAAAAAGAGAATATAGAAGTCTAGGCATCTACAGGGCTTATACCTGTCATTGGTCACTTAAACCCTGTAAATACCTAGGCTTCTGGATTACCTTCTCTAAAATATTCATCTTCTCTGTTTTAATATGTTAATATCATATTAACAGCTCCCTAGGGGGTTGAATCCAGTTCTTGTAGACAAACATTTGGTAAAACTCAAAACATTGTTAACTATTTATCAAAAAGTTTGCTTGTTTCTTACACTCATTTTCAAATAGAAAGCTTGTGAGATGTTTTTTTTTCTCTTTGATGCCTCGTATTTTTTTAATGTCATGTTAACAATGAATAATGCAGTGAATTTGCAAACAGATCAATATGGTGTAATGAATACCAGTTCACCTAGATTGTCTATGCACGCATCACCACACAACGTGACTAGTTTGAAACAATTGTTATTTATTGTTACGGAGTTCAGGTTCTAGAAACAAAATGTTGTATTGATTGCTCAATTTTCATTGTCCATCAGTACAGTTTGCTAAAGTTCAACACATTTCTCTCTTAACCTTTGACCACTAAATGTATATATTACTCATGGATGTTACAGTCAGTTAAAAAATGAAAAGCCTCATACATCCATGCTTAATGTAATAAGATGTTACAGCACCGCTTGCTAAAAGATTTTTAGCAGTATTTGAAGAGTTAAAATCATAAACCAATAATTTAAATCATATTTCACGGGTGGATTTTATTTCTCGACTATTTTTATAAGATGCAAGGAATAAGTTAAGCTATAATTTGATGCAACACACGCAATTAGTACAAGATGCATGGGATATTAGAGGCTCCTTGAAAACTTACCCCGCCAAGACCAAATGGTTTCGAAATTTAATTTATTGCGGCAAACCTCTCGTGCACAAACAGCAAGATGTGTTTTACCCCCGGGGAGATTTATGCACAAGTCTGCCTGAAGTTAATACAAATGACTGACGCCAGAGTTGTGTGAAGTCGAACAGAATTGGTAACTGCAAGATTTGTCTCGAAGCAACTCACTTATGTCCTGTCTCTATAACATTGTCAGCTCTTTTCTTTTCATAGAAATATTCGGATTACACTTATCACTAAAATAAAATGACACGTATTTTTTAAATACCTACGCAACTAGCACATTTTTTTTTTGCTTAGGTGACCTACCCGAAATCAAAAAGTGACTCTTATTCTTATTCTTACAGCACCCTCGTAATTCCCATCCACTCTTCCACATTTTTCTTTAACTCATATACGTAGTGTCCATGTGGCTTAACTGTGGCATCATCTTCCATCCACTGTTAAAGATATATGTTTTATTTTTGTATTTTTTGCAATTTTTTTTTCTCCCATACGTTTTGAAACTTAAATTATATCAATAAAATATTTTATTTTATTAGTTTGTAGGAGGAAATTGCCATTTGGCAAAAAGCCTACTAACGTGCAAATACGAATGCACAGAAACTTAAATAAATAAACAAAACAAACTTACTACTATGCTCTATTTTTTGTAAATTTATTGATATCATTTTAACTTTGCAAGAATTCCACTCGTCCATGCGCTTTGTAGCTGCACGATGATTGGTTATCTAGCTTTCATATATCAACATTAAAATACCTAATTTTTTAAATGGGGTCTAGAATTCCAATCGTCTATGCGCTTAGTAGCTGCAAGACGTGTTGTAATCTTACTCCTTTTTATTATGTAAATTTATAAAATGTATAAATGGGGGCTAAATTTCTAACTGTCTATGCGCTCTGTAGCTGCAAGACGTCCTGTAATCTAGCTCCTATCTGTTATAATTTTTGATTGATCTTAATTTTTTATTTTATTTTTTTTTTTATTTAAATTTTATTGATAAACCCTTACGGGTTACATACATTTAACAAAATGTTTTCACTTTTAAAATTCACATTCTACTTTTAATAATAATATTTTTAACATCTTTTGTAAAGGTTGCCTGAGTCTTTTGTTTAGTTTTGTCTGGTAGTTTATTGTATAATTTCAGTCCATGGTTTATAAGTCTCGATTGTCCTTTTCTCGTTTTAAAAGATTGTATATGATATTTTTCCGATATTCTTGTATTGTGTTCATGTTTACTACAATTTTTTTCAAGTTTTAATTCTTCGTCTACAATTACATCAGTGGCTAATTTATGAATAAATTTTAAAGATTCTAGTTTAAAGAGCTCAGTTACGTTTAATTGTTTAGTTTGTTCAAAAAGTTCTTTAGTTGCTGTTAGATAGGGAAGGTCATATACTAACTTTAATATTTTATTTTGCTGTCTTTGTAGTCTGTTTATGTCATTTTGATATCCTGTTCCCCATAGTAGTTGCATATAACATATTTTAGTTTTAACATATGCTTCATACATTAAAATTTTTTCCTTTATTGGAACAAAGTTTTTGATTTTAAAAAATAGACTCGATAAAGTTGCCACTTTGCTAATTAAATTGTTGATATGAATTGTCCATGTCAATTGTCTGTCTATTGTTAGTCCTAAGTATTTAACATGTTCAATTTCAGTTAGTCGTTCATTATTTATGTAAGCATCTACTTTGTGACATTTTTTTCTAGATTCGAAATGGATAATATTGCATTTTTTTTCATTAAGTGAAAGTAAGTTTGTGTTTGTCCATTTAGTCAATATAGTAAGGTCTTCGTTTATGTCATTGTTTGTTAATACGTCTGTTTGATTTTTATAAAAAAGTCCAATGTCGTCGGCATACATAATAATTTTCCCTTTAAAATTATACAGTGATAAGTCATTAATATATAAAATATATAACAGTGGACCCAAAATAGATCCTTGTGGGACTCCAAAATTTACTGTTTGTATTTTACTTTTTTTTTCATTTACAAAGGTATACTGCTTCCGATTAGTTAAGTGAAAAAAAGGAATTGAAAACGAGGAAATAGAATCCCAACCGTCCATGCGCTCTGTAGCTGCAAGACGTACTATTTTTAATTGTACAGCGCCCTTGAGGTGATTTTCACAAAACTGGCGCTATATAAATTATCCAACTATATATATTAATGTCTCGCACGGAAGGTCTAGTTTCGATTCCCTGGTTTACAATGATTAAATATGATTTTTGTCATGGCTGCGTAAATGTTCCGTGCCGTAATTCCTAAACAATGTAATTATTAGCTTCAGTGTTTCCATGTTGAAGTGGAAAATAAATTCAGTTTCACATTGCGTTGCTTTTTCTAACAAAAAAATAGATACACTCAAAGTAAAAACAAACTTAGGTCAGTCAAAAATACTATACAATATTAACAAATTACAACAAGGATGGAGAATATCTTAAATAAGGGAATATGGAAGTCTAGGCATTTACAGGGCTTATGACCTGTCATTGGCTGGTTTAAGTGGCCACTTTACACACTGTGTAACATTCACCATTTTGCCTATGTTTAAACATCCATATTTCTTCAGTTCTTCCATTTGTTGATTTAAGTGAAGTTAAAGAGCTGAAATCTTTATTGTTGTGAAGAGGTTCATCAGACTGAACTATTTCACATACTAGGCAACGTCTGAAAACAATTTTTCAATTTTTAAACTTCTTCTTGGACCAGTTGGTTTCATTACAATATTTGAGTTTGTCCAAATGTTCGTAGACAAAAGACTGGATTTCACCCTATTCCCTTATTTAAGGTATTCTCCATCCCTGTTGTAATTTGTTAATCTTAATGACTCCCGAGGGGGTGAAATTCAGTCTTTTGTCTACGAACATTTGGACAAACTCAAATATTGTACTATACAATAGATTTAAACGCTACTACGACTTACCTTACTTCTTCGAAATATTATATTAAAGATATATTTTAAATTGACCTGAATAAGCACTTGATGACTACACTAACTAGACGATACGTAACTTGGCTAGGTAAAATAAATATTAAAAGATAAAATAAATATTATAAGGTATAATATTTATTTTTTAACCCGTTCGGATTTTTTAAAATGACAAAATATTTCCATCATTTAAAAGTTTAAAAAAATGAATATAAAAGTAAGCATTAATTATTTTTTGACGTTTTTGTCTATGATTTCTATAAAAACCAAAAAACACTTTTGCTACGGTGAAAACTTTCCTCAAATTAAAACAATTTTCTATAAAACCTAATGTCTACCAGTTAACACTGTCTACCAGTTAAGATATTTTAGATAAGTAAATCTTTAAACCAGAGCACGTAAAGATCGACACAGAAATACGACGCGTTAATTGGTATTCTATAAGCTAAGCTTAAAACGGTATTAAAAAAGCGATTGAATCGCCAGCTTCATTAATGCAACCCTTTATTATCAGGGCTGTTTCTTTGAAGCACGTGTGAGCAACTCCCGGCTCGCGCGCGGGATCCGGCTCGTGATCCAGCACGCGGAAGTGTGGAGTTTTGATCATACCACAATTTAATGCGTTTTACACACCAAAAGTCAACAGATGGAAGAGTTTAGGAAATGTGGATATTTAGACATAGGCAGAATGGTGAATGTTACACAGTGTTTTAGGTTACCACTTAAACCATCCAATGACAGGTTATAGACTTTCATATCCCTCCTCAAAAATGTTTTCCCTCTCTGTTGGAAAAAATTGAGATCGAAATAATTCCCTAGGGAGAAAATCCAGCCGGTCTGCAACCATTTGGACATACTCAAAACATTGTTAATACCAAAGTGTGTTGATAAACTCAAATTATCGCAAGTGTAGTTTTCATTATATAAATCCTCAGTGTGTATCTTGTTAACAAGGAGTTTCGAGAACTTGAATAACTACAACCGGAATACGAAAATAATTTCAATCGAGACATGTGAAACGTAAAATCTTATTTTAGAGGAAATTAATAAAAATACGCTCGGAAAGTTGAAATAATTTTATTTCAATACGCGTCAGTATGTGTAATGTTAAATATGATATTAATGGATTAAGGTTTGTTATTCAAGAAAATAATATCAATCCAGGGTGCATTATGTCTTTTTTTGTTTAATTGCTGCATGATTTGAATGTGTGGATGGTTATTTTGATATTCTGGCTCGCAAATTGGAGAAAAATTGGCAATATGGCCCAGACTAGAAAAAGGTTGCCCGTGTCTGCCTTTAAGTATCGGCGCTTAATTAAATGCGAACAATTGATGATTTTTTTTAAAGATAAAAAAGGGTACAGCTAGTTAAGGTTTTCCTCGATATCGGTGGGATTTAAGATATTTCTTTAAAGATAAATAAGCAAAATAAGTATTTACAGTTCGAAAAGTTAAGTCTTCTTTTGTTTAATTATGGCAAAATAAACTTTTAAAGTATGTTCCTTTATTTAAAAAAAATATTAACTTTTTATTTAAAAACAGTTCTTATCATTAAAAAAAAAAAATATGGCAAAAAGGTTGTGTTCTCGAAATGGTGTTTTGGACTCATGGTCCGAGGTTCAAATATCACGTAACCACAGGTCGATTCCCATTTTACAGTACAAGTTATTTACGACTTTTAGGAAATGATATGAAAGTCTGAAAATGGTAATATAAGGGTTAATAACAAGAACGCAAATACTTATTGTCAAAATAAATCTTTAATATTTTTAAACGTACATACCAAAAATTACGAATTCATAAGAAAAAGGAAAAAAAAATTCGTCAGTGTACGCCAATGTTAATTTTTACGTATAATCATACGTACGTATCATTTCCCATCATTCCCCAGTTGCACCCAATTTTTGCATTAGCACACCAACTGCATCCTACCTTGATTATTTTTTAATCAAGAAGAAAAGATGATCAGTCTTACGCTTAAATTACCAATTTATAGAAAAAAATGTTTAATTTATATGTGAATGCCGATTGGATGTAAAAACTACTTATATTTTTATTGGTAAGTAATATAAGTACAAAAAGGCACTGATATTTTTTGAACTATCTTAATCAATTTTACATGAAAAAGAAATGAAAATGAAAATAAAATGAAATTTGAATCAGTTTTAAAGAATACTCAAGTGAGCGATAACAATCGGAAGATACGAAAGCCGTACCTTTACTTTGAAGGTAAAGTTGAAGATAAGTTATCCCGAGCGATTACACTATCGACCCTGCATCTTCTAGGTAAGTAAATCAATAGCTATCGAGGGCACTCGTACCCTACTGTACTCAAACTTACGTACTGGAAGTGACAAAAAAATATGTTTAAGCTAGCTTATGCTTAAAATGCTATTTATTTCAATTTTAAATCGTTATGAGGTGTCAGCTTTTTATCACCGAAGACCATTTAAAATACGAAAGAGAAATAGTTGAATTGTAATTTAAAATTAGGCGCAGAGTAAAATTTGACTGTAAAGAAAGCAGTGACAGCACCATTTAGCGGTTAAAATGAGAAAATTCGAGGTAGTCACAGAACATGCGTTCGATCATTTGACGCTTGACATAACATAATAGAAACACTTAGGAGAAATATTGCCACCATGAAAAATAAATATTGCCAAATATTTTTTTTTCTTCAATCGCCCTCCATGTATGTTGATTTTTTAAAAACATTTGCTTAAAATAAAATTTAAAACACGGAAATTTGCTGTACTTCACAAAAAACGGTAAAAATCATGTTCAAAGGAGGAAGGAGTTCAAAGGAGTCATTAAGAAAAGTAACTTTGTGTATTACACAATAAAAGCAATGCATACAATGACGAAGAGTGTTTGATTTGGGAAATTAAAGGATAAGAATGACACAATCCTTAATAAACCTTACCCGAGAGTAATCGCCAGGGTCCCTACAAGCCAATATTGTTCGGGCGTGGGGGTGGTGTGATGTGGTAAACCTTTCGAACTATTGGCCTCAGATCCGACGGATCTATTCACCGGAACTGTCCGGCTGGGCAATAAAAAAGCGAGACAACCACGTGGGCTGAGTGGGCTCAACCAGTTATCTGAGAATCGTGTCATCTGGGTTCAAATAGTGATGGGAACATCCGTAAAAATCGAAATGTTTTATTTTTTTTACGAATATTTGCTTGCAATTTTACATTATTAAATTATTTTTGTGAACTATTTTATTCATACTATTAGCACTCATTGGCGATGCGTTTCGCTTGTTCTCATAAATGAGGTTTTTATACAATTTTATGGTAAACGTCACAGTGCAAACTAAGGCTAACTAGGAATGGAGAGTGGACTTTCCATTTCGCGATTTTAAATAATATCGGTTTTTTCGGATTCGCAGTAATTTTTACTTAGTTGTAGGAATTCAGTTATTTATTTATTTTTAAATATACGCGGAAGCGATAAACTACTTTCAGCAATTATGTAGATTGTGTCAATGCGGGCACTGCTTCAGCGGAAAAAATCACATATATAAATATTTTTTCCTGTAATCCTTTTGTAAGCAAAGTGCAAGGAAATAGGAATCCGTTACGCTATATTTTTATTTTAAATACAGCCTGACCACTTACTTGATTTTTTTTTTTAATTTTTCAAACTGAAAAATGTCAAAAAAAAAATCTATTTGTTTTATTGAGCATTTAATTTACAAAATACTAATTTGTATGTAAAATTTACAATTATTGTCGTAAGTTAAAAAGTGTACAGTAACGTAACTCGATTTTAGAAAAAAGGGAAAACCAGTATCAAACTATTGGATTTTTTCCGTAATAGATTATTCGCAACACTAGTTTAACCAATCTATTTTTATAGCCAATACACTTTTACTCTCAATTCTCAATGCGATGCCTTAACTGGTATGGACTGGCATACAAAGGTACGAACAAAACACACACATCCTTTCACAAAATTGGATCACACTTTGTAGAAGAGGCACAAATATATACAGATAAACAGATGTAACAAAATGGGTAGTAATCGTTTTTGGTAATTGGACGTGAAATTTTATTAATTCGACAGTTGGCCAATATTGAGCATAAGCAATATAATTTTTAATTAAAATACATCCGTATTATGCTCATTGATACATATTTGTTCTTTTTTAAATGATTAAATATACCATTTAATGCTAGATTCAATTTACTTTCTAAATTATTCTGATGAAAATATAAAAAAAATGTTTTGTTCCAGTAAAAAGGCTGAAAAGGGCAAAACTGAGACATATTATTATTAGAATTATATATTTGTCTTATTTTTTACTAATTTTAATGCTATGCTTCTATAATTTTGTAAACTGGATTATGTTTGTATTAATAATACAATTTATATTTTAGCATTTTAAAATTTTATATTAATTTGCTACAGACTACACATAATGTAGTAGACAAAGGAATTGTAGTTTTTGTTAATTAACCATGGTTATCATTATTATTATTTTATTTTAAGATTATGTTTGGAATTATGTATACTTTTAATAATATATTTTTTAAAAGTATTTAATATACTTTTTTTGGATACTTAAAATAGTATTACGAAAAGAGTAATTATTTATATAAATATACTATATTTTTTATTGTTACATTATAGCTTAACACAGCCTAAAAATTGACGATAAGATCCTGAATATGTAAACTATAAATAATTATTAATTATGAATTAAGAATATAAATAAAATAAAAGTTTTTTTTCATAAAAAAAAGAAAACAAAACAAATTACAACAAAATGACTTATTACGTGTGATAAAGTTAATATTTCATTATTTTTATTGTTTAAGTATTTATTATGGTTCAATAACTAAACTCTTAAAAATGTAGAAAAAGTCACGTGTTTTTATTGTCAAAATAATATTTGGTGATCAATCTTTGAACAAAGGATTTACTTATCGAAAATAATTTAAGTTTTTTAATTGATTGCATGGATTTCTCTGAAAATTTAAAAGTGGGATAAATGTTTTCATGGATACAAGATATAAAGCCATGTACACTCTGAAAACTGCTAGAGGTTCCGGGTTCGATTCTCCGTGAGGTTATTACATTTTATTGTATTATCCATTTATGTGATTTCCTTTGTCTTGTCTATGTCTTTTATGTGTTTCGCCATTGTAATGGGGTTTGGTATCTTCGTTTCAGTTTCAAACCACAGAGAGTATTACCATTTGAACAAATATGAAGGATCTATTTTCGAAGGAAGGTAATACGGAAATTTAGGCATTAACGGGGCTTGTAACACATCGTAACACTAGACTTGCCAATTTTTTTCTCAATGGGGTTCCACGTCTCGGTTAAATTATTAACAATCATTTTTTTCAACTTCCTAATATCTTCAATTCAGTACTTATTAGTAGCCATTCTCAAAACATTTTTAAATAAGGCTAAATCTAAAACAAATAACAGCACGGTAAAGTGAATGAAATAACTATAGTTTTGGTAAGTACTAAGATTTATTTTAATTACATTGCAGGTACAACGTCGTATATTTTTGGTCTAAGAAATAAAGTACCTATAAAAATTTGACAAATTATGTATATTATTAAACATATCCAAATATTTTTTATAGTATATAATATTTTATACATATTATACAGCTGGTTAAAGAAAGAGTATAAAAATTAAAACATATTTTCCTAGTATTTACTAACTTGACAATAGGGTTAACAAACAATCAGGGTTATTTTTGCGTTTTTAAAATAATATGGTTCCATGAAATACTGCCCATTAAAAAACATTTTTTTGCTAGTTAGTAGTAGTATAAAAAATATTTTTAAATTTGTAATTTTGAATTCCCGCAAAAACGGTCATTGCATTGCATACGCCCCTAATACATTACGATTCATGTCATATTTTTATGTACATATTTTTTAAAATTAATCTATGAAAACATTTCTCCACAATATTCATATTGATTTTTAAAAATTCAATTAATTATTCTAAAACCATTTAATATATTTTTATCGGTATTCGTAGGACGTAATATTTCTCTATCTGCATAACTAGGTTGTTTAACCCATAACGCATGTAATGCAGACTGGTATGAAGGTGAAATAATTTAGTCAGACAGATTTCAGCTCTACAATTTCACAAACATCAAAGAATTGAAGGGATATGGATGTTCAAACTAAGGTAGAATGGTGAATGCTTCAAATTGTATAATGTGGCTAATTAAAATAGCCAATGACGAGGCAATAGCCCTGTTAATGCCTAGACATTCATATTATCTTCTCTAAAATGTTTGACCCTCTGATTAAATAATTTTCTCAAATAATTTGAATGAATTTTTATCTTACAACTGGCGGAAATCGAACCCGCGACGCCAGTTTCACAGTTAACCGTCTAACCATCTGCGCCTGTAAATTCACAAGTTAATAAAAAAATTCTGGTAGCGTCACAACCTATTTATCTGTTATTCTATTTTATTCATCCAAACATTTAAATAAATGGTGTTCTTTATTTTTGTCACAACTAACATGTTTTTTTTGTTAAAAGCTGTTTTCAATATAGCTGTTTTTGATAAGGTTAATCAGAACTAATATCCACAGCAATTAATTAAGAACACCGCAAATCCAAGCTTAACCTATGTTCAAGTTTAATTATAATTGTTTTGGTCAATGATATGGACATGCCAATTAATTTGCCGCGCAATGTCAAAACTTTATGATAAATAAAATTATCTCCCCCGTCAGGGACCATAGTTCATATTAATTTGAACACAATGAGCTCATTTGGTCACGAGTTTTATTAAATTTAGTTAAATTTTGAAATAAACCCTAAAATTTATTTGTCACCATCATTCCCTTTCTGTATCTAATGGTGCAAAGGGCACTTCACTGGTATATCGATCGCAGCGCATCTTGATAGTTTTTTGTTACAAGAAGGTAAGATGACAATTATCAGACATATTAAATTAAATAGGTATTTAAAAACAAACAATAAAATTTTACTGATTAAAAGAGTCTACATTAAAACATTTGACGAAATGTAAGAAAAACGTGATTTAATAAAAAAAGTTTTATTTGACCAGCGCTTTCGCCTTAGTAGACATCTTCAGAACTCGTAAATAGTTTACAACATTTTCAACTTTTATATTTTTTTTTTACAAGGTTCTCGAGGACAACGTCAGGTAAGCATTTTATTTAGGAACAGACATCATGCTATATAATTATCAATAGTTTGGAAAAATGTTTTCATGCAAGGGAAATTTGTTATTGGACTAAAATTGTGATTAATCAATTATTTTTATCTAAAAGTTGACGAAAAAAATTGTGAATAAAGAAAATAAAAAATAAAACTCAACCAAATTTTTTTTTTTGATATCTTGATCAAAATCATGAACTATGGAGTTTTGTCAAGATATTACCGATGGCTCAGTTACATTCAGAGATAACTAGATATTGCTTGTTTTGAGTAATGGCTGACCAAAGTTTTGGCAGACCTAAATTGATTTGTAACAAATAATTATTTACATCTAATATTTATGTAAAATATATACACAATAGTTATTTGTTTTAGAATTAAAGGTGTTATATAAATTATCACAACGTTTTAATTAGTTATGGAGCTGAGATATTGTTGAGTTCATTTATTTCCATGTGGAAACGTTTTTCTTCAATGAGAAAATCAATCGTTTTTAAGAGTTACGCCTTTGTAAAATTGAAAAATGATGTTTTTTTAGTTATCCCTATATGGAACTGAGCCATCCTACAAAAAACACGAATATTAAGAAAAATGTGGTAAAAATGTGGTAAGTATTACATCTGATACTCTAAGGGTAAGACGTTTGCCATACAACAGGTTATTTAAGATCGCAATAATAAGATTGTAAATTTTCTTTATATGAGTGTTCTATGCTCTGATTTACTACCAAAATTTTATGGGCTTTCGGCCTATTGCGGTTCTAAATTATAGACTCGTTTTAATCAAATAAATTTAAGTATTTTTTAAAAATAGAATATACCGAGGGTTTCCTCACAGAATGCAAAAAGTTATTAAAACAAGTTACATGATAATCACATTTAAAGGTTTTTCATTCTTTCAACGTATTATTACTCCCACAATTTTCTTTTATTTTAATTTTTCCTAAAGCTTTAAAAGAGTAATCTTTATTCTAGGCATAGCATAAAACGTTGCATGCCAGTCAGTAAAGCCCAATTTATTTCAAATATTGTTCAATATAGGTGCAAGATGTTGATTTCAAATGTTATGCTATGCCCAAAATAAATATTACTCTTTTGTAGCTTTAAAAAATAAAATTGGGGAAAAAGATGCGCCGAAATAATGAAAAAGCTTTAAACGCGATTATCCCATAACTCGTTTTAATGACTTAATGCATTATGTCAGTAAAGCCTCGGTATGTTTTGCAAAAAAAAAAACATTTTCACGATTAAATTCTTTTAAACAAGTAATCTCATCATTTGTTTATTTGTCAATATTTTGAGTAGGACTAAATATTTGTTGATGAGGCTGGATTGCACCTCTTTTATTAAGTTAGAAATTTATTGTTATCAGTTGAGCCAACTAATAACAGGTTATAACATATTAATTCATTTATTTAGGACGGCCTTAGATACGGGTTGCGGACTCAAAGGCCAGAGGCCCGAGGTTCAAACCCCCTTCTACCCTAACTTGATTTCCATTATCTAATAGTGAGTTATTTACAACTGGTTGAAAATGGTCACCAAAATGGAAATATTTAGGTAAATTATAAGAAAACTAATATTTATTCTTATAAATATATTGAAAAAATACGGTTTTTACATGAAAATATTATAATTACATAAACAAATGATATATAGACACATGTTTAAATACTAATCCAAAACATAATTTAAAAATTTAAAAAACCAAAAAGTAAATATCAAATTATTAATTAAATCCTCCTTTCATATTTTTACTGTTCTTTATTGCATATTTCTTTTTTATATTTGACTAGCCATGTATTTTTTGATGATATTTTTATTGTACGAGTATGCAGTAAATATGGTAATATTGACTGAAAAAGTTTTATGCATATATTTGTCTCAACTCAACACAGTACCTTGGTTTCATGGAGTTGGGACTTGTATCTCAATAAATGTTTAAATTAATATATTGAAAATAAATAAAATTAAAAAATGCACCCAAAGCAATACAAATACAAATGACGTTAGGTATACTTGCATATTTGAAAAGTTTACCACATATTATTCAGCGGGTATACAGGTATACGATGGCTTTTCAAAATAATAAATGCTGTAGAGACAGCAGAAATTTAATACTAAGTTCTTAGTTATATTTGGCTTATATATGTAACATATTTTCTATGTCAGTCTGATATTCAGCGTTACTTTGATAACCAACAATAACGTTAATATAAATATATTGCTTTCACCGAAAATAATTTAATCAACGCTCTCCGTAAATATAACGAGTTCGTGCGCTCTCAATGCCACATATTTCACTCATTGGTAAAAAATAAATACCTAGTTTTCAACGATTTATCACCCCGTTTGTTTAATCGTGAACGGCGTACTGATAATATAATTGTACACCCAAAAATAGAAACATTTTCATCAATATTTTGAGTTTGTCCAAATGTTTGTAGACAAAATATTTTTTCAAAAATATGTGAGTTGCATTATTTTTTTACCTTGCTTGTAATGTACAAGGTTTATATTTACTTCAAAGGGATAGTTATTTATTTGTTTACTTCAAAAAAACATTATTAATTCTATTAAATTTACTTCAATGAAAAACTTTATTTAGTTATTTAGTTTTTTATGTAAGCATCGGTGGGATGTTTCGGCTGTGACCTGTTTCAGGAGCTTCTCCGCATTTGCTCTAGTGACGAGGAAACCACAGAAAACTCGTCAGGAGAAGGCGGACCGTTGTAATTCGCCAACAGATCTTCCTATCCACTTGAAGAGTGTTCGGCATTTGGTGTCCTGCTATCATGAATACCTTTAATTGCCTTTACTAAATCTGTCATGTATAATGTTACCTCTCTTGACAAGTCCTTATGACTAATTACTACATGAACATCGTGTAAATCCTCATTTAGACTTCTGCATTCTCTGCAGACTAAAAAAGGGGCAATGCATCAATAGATGGGAGACATCTTGGAGAGTAACATCATCGCATGGGCAAGTGTTGATCTCTGATATTTTGAATCTGGGTTAATAGTTCATAAATCCGCCATGTCCTGTCAGGATAGACGAAAGTAGTAGTAGTAGACAAAGTACTGGATTTCATCCCCAAGGGGGTCTTTAGGATTAGCAATTTGCAATAGGGATGGAAAAAATTTTAAACAAGGGAATATGGAAGTTTGGGCATTAACAGGGCTTATGACCGGTCATTGTCTGGTTTAAGTGGCAATTTTACACACTGTGTAACATTCATCATTTTCGCTTATCTTTGAACATCCATACTTCATTAATTAATCCATCTGTTGATTTTAGTGAAGTGAAAGAGCTGAAATCTTTTTTGTTGTAAAAAAAATATCTGATCAAATAATTTCACACACTAGGCAACGCCTGAAAACGATTTTAGTTAGAATTTTTCCCTCGTAAAGAAATCGCGTATTCTAAAGGGTTTAAAAACAATGATTTGCAACGATGCGCTATGCAGTTAGTAAAGGAATAACGTGGATGTCTAATAATAACTTGTTCTCCTAACATAAACAATACGATAGGTAATTTACTTGTTCACTCGTGCTACGACGACATTTTAAACCAGCTTTTGTTCTCTGTAACTTTAGTCAAATAAAACGATCGTCCTCGTTATGAAAGCCAAGAGTTTCTAATACAGGACAGCTGTTACGGTGGATATTATTTGTGTGAAGTATTGCTCCCCGACCGCGTGCATTCGTCTTCCTTCCCCTTTCCCGGTCCCGCCACCCCATAGTTATTCCAGAGTTATTCCAGAGTTCCCTTTGAGGATCATGACTCCAGATGAACAGATGAACAAATGCAAACTGCCAGCCATACTGAATGTATTATTACAAAAGTACAGACGTGTTTGACAGACTACCTTTACGCTGAGTTTACGGTTTGCGAACTTCGCAGAAAGGGATTTGAACAAGCGTGAGCTCAAATCACTGTAATAACGTTATATTAATTAAAAAGGAGCTTTTAATTGTAAAAATATTTTAGCGCATATGAAATTTTCCAAGCGTAAAATGAAATCTTCATTTGGGATTCCGTAAAAAATAATTTAAATTAATATTTACACATTAACTACACACTAACTATTACATCGTAGGGGTAGGACGTCATTATTGTATATCTTTACATACAATTGATTTGGAAAGCTCTAACACAACTTGATGTTTAAATTTTTATTATTTGTATTTTTCTATTATAATTTTGTATATTTTTCTATTATTATTATTTTGTAAATTGTTTTGATTATTTTGCATATTATTTTGATTACCTGTATATTGTTTTAATATGTAAATAAATATTTTAAAATTATATATCGAAGAGTCCCGTCCCGTAACATGTGTATGTAAAATTGTGTATTTTGTGCATTAAATAAAAAATAAAAAAATAAATAAATTTCCATTTTTCTAATAGTGAGTTATTCACAACTGGTTGCAAATGGCCCCCAAAATTAAAATATTTGGGTAAATCAAAACAAACACACGATCACGCCGTTTCCCCGTAAGGGTGGGCATAGAGGATAGAACGCCACATTAGTATATCTTTGCATACAGATATCGCTTCCTCTACAGTCATACATCTTCTCATGCACGTGCGCCGATTATTTCGACTTTTAACATGTCTATCTTCAAGTATTTGTTGGATTTGATAATTCCATGTCTTTCTTGGTCTTACTTTATTTCTGTATCCATTAACATTCACATCGTAAATATTTTTAGTCATTTTTTCGCTGTCCATTCGTTCTACACATCCAAACCAACGCAGAGCTCTTTTCTCATAAGAACGCAAATGTTTATTTAAAAAATAGCCCATTTTATGTTTGAAAGTAGTACATGAAACTGACAGAGTGACGGAGAAAGCAGAGTAAACGCGGTCGAAATGGGATGTGTGAGAAATCAATGTATGGCAGGGATACAAATTATGAAATCAGACGAGAGTGCCAATTTGAGAAAGGTATAATTGATATGGGTCACTTAGATGTTTTGGTCATGTAGAACAAATGAATGACTAATGAATGGTAAATAAATATCTATGGCGAGAATGAAAGGTAACGTAGGACGAGGATGACAGATCAGATAAAATGAAATCTCAAGTCTGGTCATGTGAAAAACAGACACAACCAAAAGCCATGAATGACACGATGTACGATCGTGGAAAAAGCAAGGAATCTATTTCAGAAACGATGTGTGTGGCGGTCCGATCTCTTTGCCTACCACTGCGAGGAAATGGCTTGATGGAAGTTAAAGGATTCGGCAAGTCCTGGGTTTGATTCCCAATAAACTTAACATTAAATTTTTCATATCACAATATATAACTGGCTGTTTCCCATGTCCGGGCGGAATAAAAATTACAGTTCTGTGTATAAAATAGAACCAGAAGCCTGGATGAGAGAGATGAGAGTTTTCGGCTCGATGGCTACATTCAAGTAAAATTACGAAAAAGAAAATGGGGTGGCATTTGCCTACCGTGCCTGAAATTCTGGGTTCGACTCCCAGCAAGATCGATAGAAAATATTAAGTTAAATGTGACCCTTAATATTTTACAGTCCTCAAATGATCAAGATACGCTGCAATTGACCAACCAACGGAGCGCCCTATGCACCACTGGGTGTGTATAGGTAAATTATGTTACGCTCATATGGTTGCATTTGATTATTTCATTTTCAAACTCTCCGTACAATAAATTTTTAATTAATCTAAAAAAGATTTATAAAGAAAGAAAGACATATGTGTTAAACATCTTATAAATGAAATATATTTACAAGTTATTATTAGTTTATACAGAAATACAAGACGAGTGATACTTTAATCCACAAATTAGGAATTACCAGTGACCAGTTTCATCGCTTTTACGACATCTTCGAGACTGGTATCTTTATTAAGGGGTTCAATGTGTTTATACAAAACAGAGGTAAGGATAGATAATTTAAAACCATATCAAAGTAAATTAAATAAAGTTATTTTTATGTTAAGGATCATTATCAAATTTTTTTTGGGTAAATTAATGAGTTGGTAGAATGCTATTTTAATGAGTTTAAGTAAATTTTTTTAGTGTCCCATCCTTCGTGAGTGTGATTTTTGTCAATTATGATTTCTGAAAAACAAAGGGTAAAAAGTCATTAGTAAAAATATATTATAATGGGTAAAGTAATGGAGAATGCACGTCCTTACCTCTGTTTTGTATAAATACATTGAGCCCCTTAAAAAAAGATACCACTCGCGAAAGCGATGAAACCGGTCACTGGATATTCCAAATTTGAGGATTAAAGTATCACTCGTCTTTTATTTATATAATAAATTACAATGAACTTCTATCAAGAATTTTCACTTACAAACTTAAATGTTTTATCAACAATATTTTGAATTCGTACAAATTTTTGTAGACAAGGACTGAATTCAACTCCCTGGAAAGCTGTTTATATTAACATATTACAACAGAGATGAAGAACATTTAAGTGAAGGTAATATAGAAAAAAAACAATTAGACGAATCTCACCCGCATAAATAAAGGTTTCAGCTCTTTAACTTCACAAACATCAACAGATGAAAGAATTAAAGGAATATAGATGTTCAAATATGGGTAGAATGGTGAATGTTACACAGTGTGTAAAGTGGCCACTTAAACCAGCCAATGACAGGTCATAAGCCCTGTAGATGCCTGGACTTCTATATTACCTTCTCTTAAATGTTCTTCCTCTCTGTTGTTAAATGTTTTAGTTATTATTAGAGCCCACATAATAATATGTTTATCTGTGCCCTACTTTAAGATTAAAAATAAATAGTAAGAATCAAATCCAACTGGTCCAAGAAGTATAAAAAAATAAATTATTCTTTAGCGCTGCCGCTAATAATTTGAGCAGATGAATCTGTGCCTGAACATCGTACAGTTTGCGAGACCAGTCAACAGAGGGCTATGTAAAAACATTATAATAAAAGAACACAATAGTGATTATTCTCTTTTCCACGCCGACAGCCTCTGAACTAATACTCGATGATATATATAATGACCCATATACATAATTCTGAATAACCGTAATGAAATAATATTACATACTGATATAATCAACAGCTAGAAGAATTAATAGAAAACAGATGTTCAAACTAAGGCAGAATGGTGAACATCACACATTTTGCCAAGAAGCCGAGTGCTTCAACTTACATAATCCCTTTTCTAAAATGTTGTAATAATATGTTGACTTATAATTTAGATGCACTAGAAAAAAAATGTAATAACGAGATTAATTTGTGGTCTCGCGGTAGCATCACGGACAACGGATCGGACGTGTGTACAAAATGAATTTATGATATTGATTTTCGCCAAAACAAAGACGTACGATCAAAAACAGAAATCTCGCAAATATTGTAAATCTAACAGAACGGTAGAGATAAAATATCAGATTTCTTCAATAAATCGTGTGAGGCCATTACGAGCGTCCTTACAAATGCATATTTTTTGCAAGTCAACGATTTCCGTTCTAGCGGATCACATCATTCACGGGGCTGGACAATATTGATAGCAATTTTGCATGAAGCAGCATTTTTAGCGTGGTAGTGTGCGTCATTTGCGTCACGTGTCACATGGAACGTTCGACACGACGGACTGTAGTAGGGTCAGCTTAATATAAGCCATCACACCATCGAAGTTGTAACTGTTGGCAAGAAATCATCATTCCTCTTTCTATACCAATTCGGCACTGCATCGGGAAACCGATGGAGTGTATTTTGATTATCCGTTACGCGCACATGAAGGTTTGGTAATCAATTTACGCTTCAAGTGCCAGTCGAGGAAAAATTAAATATTACAGTTTAAACACCTTTAAAATCAATATTTCACGCCCGCCCCGCTAGGAATTGAACCCAGGATATCAAGAAAGGTGAACAAACGCGTCATTCACTACAACACGAGGCGAACCTATAAGAAGTATATTACCTTTCAGGACATTAGGACATACACGGTGTTTCGGGGCCACCAAATAGTTTAACGCACTTACAATACTAGATTAAAATCTAAGGGTTCCCTGTTCGTTTCCCGAATTACAAAATACTTCGGATGACGAACATAAAATTGTGTTATTCCAAGATTCTTGTATAATTTCCTGAAAGCCATAATACACATGAACGATCTTCAAATGAAAATATACTTCCTTAGTACTTTTCTCAATCTAAATCTAAGTCTGGTTATGTCAAAAGCAGAAAAAACAGAACCGAAGGGCATGTATGACAAGATGTATGCATGTGAAAAAAGCTAGGAATATATGGCAGGATAGACGTGTGTGGCGGTCCATTTTCTGTGCCTACCCCTACGGAGAAATGGTGTGATGGTAGTAGTAGTAGTAGTAGTAGCAGTAGTAGTAGTAGTAGTACTTTATAAAGGGCCTTACTTATAACCTGATGTTAAGTTGTGGTAGAAATTTCTATTTTATATTTTAGTAAAGCCCAGTAAACGGTAAATGGTAAAGAATAAATATATTTTATATGTATTCCCATTATGTCAAATGGAGAGGTGAAAAGGCCATAAAAAACGAAGAAGAAGATTTATGTGAAATAAAAGATTTTAAATATATTTTTTGTACATATATGGTTAATACTCTATTTTTCTCTGTTTCCGGGCGGACAAAGAATACAGTTCGGTAAATAAAATAAGTCCAAAATTATGGACGAGTATTTCAGACTCGATGGCTAGCTTTGGGTAAAAACCCTGAAAAGAGAAATCGAGTGAAGATAAATTCACCTTATGGTGTAGATCCACCTACTCTATTTGAGGTCCCGGGTTCGATTCCAGGGAAGGCTGATATGAAATATTTATTAAAAGAGTGGTTGTATACTACAGTATTTTTTATGTTTCTAAACTAAAACCTGAATCGTAAGGATTATCACATTACTTTTGTGTGACAGATGCTCGAGATATACTACATTAGTGTACCTAAGCAGTGCCTTACGTTAATCAGGTATGGACAGGTTATAGTGATGATTATTGTATTCACGCCCTTCTTTTGACTGGGAAAACTATTCTTGGGATGATAAAATCTTCTTTGCTAGATAAGAAGTTACCAGAAGTTTATTAACTCGTATCTTGGCAAAACGAAATAAGTTTTTTTTACAAATTTGATGGTTGAAAGGTCGTCGGAATCCCAGAACCAATATATCTACATATTCCTTCAATCAAAGTTTATTGTGAATTAATTTATAATTTTAATTAATTGTAAGGCAGTTTTAACTGAATGCTATTTTATCCGTTTGCATACATTACCAAGAAAAATATTGAAATCGGGAGAATTTCTTTTTGGCTGTTTTCTTATAAAATACACAAGGGGAGAAAATACACATATTAAACAGTCATAAAACAACAATGATTTCGATTAACTATGGTTATGTTAGATAATATGAAAGTACTACTTGCAAACATCAAACCTTCATTAACATGGAAGATCTTCAAATGAAAAAAAAAGAACTGAAAAAATATCTTCTAGATACTTTATAGTGCCTGTTTATAAATAAAATTGTAAAATATAAATAAAATAAATGTAATATAAACCTGTCATAAAAAAAAAAAAAATGTGTCCCACCGAAAAGTCTTTAGACTTAGTGGGTCACAAATTCTTAAATGTATTTTTTAATTTTTAAATAAACGATGCTCTGCAACACAAAAACTGAAACCCGGCCAAATCCAAAATTTAAAAAAATTGAAATATTAATTGAAACTTATTCAGATTAAAATTTTTTACAATAATTTTAACATTGTCAGCTAAAAATAGGTCTTAATTTTTTAAGACTTGACTTTTAAATTATCGGCTTTGTTGCAAACATGGCAACCTCTACTTGAGTATTGCAAAGTTGGTAATGTATAAAATGGTTTTTTTTTTACATTTTAATACTGTTTCTTGACATAATCATGCTTATGTCATCACTGCTTACGCATAAAATATTTACTGATTATAATAAAAAAAATAAGTTTAAAATAAAATTGAAGTTTAGTATTGTATCAGTTTTTGTGATTTGCTCAAAATAAAGACAGATGGATTTTGCAAAATAAATGTAGGGCCACATTCAATAAGATTATTCGAATTTTGTAAACATGTAGGGTGCATTTAATTTGAATATAGGAGTTATGTAAATATTATATAGGCTAAAATCAATTAGATTATTCGAATTATGTATGGCGCAATCAATTTTGTTATTCAAAATATGTATGTAATATACGGCACATATAATCTGATTTTTTGATTTATATATTAGCCAAGTATTTTAAATTTAAAACTTATGTTTTAATTTGAGCAGGTTATGGCTATGGTTATATAAATTCAATTATTATTAAAACCCATATAGGTGTGTTCACACAGTTCGAATCAAAGGTGAGCAATTAAATTTATTTGTAGTTTATGAAGTGCTCGGCTCGGCATAATGTACACCGATTAAATCTGTTTTAATTTATTGTTAACTTCAGCCACAACAATGTTGCTCCAATCTCTAATAGTTGTTTAACGGGAGTGACTTCTCACTGTTATCACGAACCAATGATTTGAAAACTGCGATCGTGAACGCTGTTAAATTCTTAAGGCTAGTTCAGACGGACAAATAGATCAATAGAATCGAATGGTGTTTTACAGCAATTATATTTTTTCAAATAAGCATATTTATCTTTTTATGATTAACCCAAACATTTCAATTTTGAGACCATTTTCTTTTAGTCATAAATAACAACATAGCTATTCTCAGCTCAATAAAAATTGATGGCATACATTCAACATTGTAATCCAGATATTATCAATACCCTTAGGCCCATATCATATGTTGGTAAAAATCCACATGGCACGATATTTAATCACCATAATATATATTTTAATATTATTAAATTAGTTAATATATCCTTTGGGGGGTAATATTCTCAACGCAAAAGCGCGCGTAGAAAACGCGTATTTACGAACTAAATGCACGCTAACAGAGAGATCTCTTCGCACGCAATTCCGTTCAGAATACCAGCCCTGGGGTGAGATTCCAATCGCTCTCGCGGCTGTAGAAAAAGCTTTTATCACGCATATTTTGTATGTAAATATGCGAGATAAACGTTTTTTCTACGGTCCCAAAAGCGGTTCAGAATAGAACCGCTGGTATGCTTATTTCACTTCCTATATACATATGTCCTATTTGCTTTTGAACATATTAACAGATGGTGTCTTATCTATTTTTTGAAGTAAACCATTCCACGTATCTAGATCTGCCATTGCTAAAATGTTAAGCTATATTGAAATCGTATTTTGGCTTTTCATCAAATGCCCTTTTAGTTGTGAATTCCGGCTAAATGCAAAAATGGCATCCATATTTGTTGTATCATATTTAAAAAAACAAATATTTAATGGTAGGTAAACGCACTTATAGACATGAGTCTGACAAATCTTCATTCAGTCTTCTTTTTGGAAAATTTTTAGCTGAGAGTCGCTACTAAATAAATAAATAAAAAAAAAAATTCAATCTACCCTTATGTTACCGTGTCATTTGGATTAGTTCGGCCGGTTAACGAATAGCCTTATTGTAAAATAATATTCAGTTATTAAGAATATAAAAACACTTATAAATAAATGAACACGTCGAAGTGCACAAAGCCTTAAACTTTTTTATGTAAATTTTGCAAAAAAAAGTTTTAAAAAAAATTTTTATTCCCTGTAAACGCTGGCGCTGTTTAAACAAAACATTTTTATTTATTTACCGATGAGAATTCAAAATTCGAAACAATTGTTTCGCATGCATATTTTGTATTAAAAATAAAAAACAATTAATTCTTATCTGCCACTCTGTAATATTTTACCCGAGCAATTTAGTCATACTCATTTTGACATCGTGGGCTGACAAAAACGAGGGACACACAACATCTCTTAAATTTTTTCTCAAGAATTTGTCTTCCTTGGTTTCCGTTTTCATCTCCATTCGTACTACGAATGTTTTAGTACGACGAATGTTTTCTGTTTTATCAACGTACATTCACTCCACAACTCTCAACTATAACAAATTGTAATTCTTTTTTGTTTTCCAAATCTAAAAGTTTTCGTAATTTTTCATCTGTCGTCAGTAGTAGTATGTATACCTTGCTTAAGGCGTCTCCTCGCTTTATTGTTCGGGAGAAGTCACGCAGATCACAGCCCACGGGATTCTGGGCGTGCGCATACAACTATCAAACAATTATTTTACAATCGAATCTTTATAGTTTACGTCTCCATCAACCGTGACGTCATACAGAGATCAAAGCCGAGGAAGGCGGGCCTAATAACATCCGATGGATTACTTTTCCATTCATGTGTCATTTACACTGGGAGTTGTTTTTTTTGTAATCTAAAAGTAACGTGTTGCAGCAATTAAAGTCGATAGTTTCAAAAGACAAATGAATTATGACTTAATAAAGCTATTTAAAATATCAGTAGTCAGCCATTTTAAACATTCAGTAAATCGAGTCCGCTTAATAAAAGTAGGAATTCTTAAATAAATTGAAATGGGAGATATATGAACAAATAGACAAATTTTCAAAGAAAAGATTGTGAAAGTTAAAGCATTTACAGGGTTTATGTCATCGGCTGGTATGCCAATATTTTATTTTTGTTATTTTTGTAAAATACTAGTGAAGCTTTTATGAGAGCGAGCCTACTGAATTATTTCACCTATAAGTATACTCGTACCTACAAATAGAAACATTTTTTTTACTTTCGATAAAAGTTAATTGATTACCATATTAATTATGATAATAACATACAATGTCAATTTTTGTTCCATAGCACTTTCCTCACTGAACAAGACCATCTTGCTTAGAGTTTATAACCTAACTACCATTCGAGTGGTAATAACGTTATACTAACGGCTAGCATTGTAAAATTTACCAATCAGGTAAGTTTCATATTTAAAATCCCGCGTGTTCATAAGTATGTGCCTAGATATACCTATATGTTGTGTTCTTTATTGGAACACAGCAGGCATTTTCTGCGTCAAAATTGAAACTAGCTGCCGAAGTGTAAATTTGGATGTCAAATAAATAAACGAATTTTTAAAATTATATAGACCTTAGTGATTTTTAATAATTTCTTTGTCTGTAACTCCTTTTAAAATTGTACAGTTTAATTAATTAATTGCTACATAATGTTATAACATTTATTTTAAAATATAATCCATCGAATAATTTTTGTTGTATCTTAATATTTTAAGCTCTTAATATGTAAATAGAAATAAGTTCTCATAAATTATCTTTATTTCTAGAATATTATACCCATGTCAAATAAGCGTTCATTACATATTTTTGTTGTTAAATATGTATTATCAGGGTATTTGATGTTATTCTGAATAATGCATATTATTATTGCGATTTTTGCTGTATTTCTAATTTGTGTTATTTTAATTTAAAGATTTTTTATTTATTTTTGCACCACAACAGGTCAGGATGCCCAATTTCAGTGGTGAATTACATTACAGAACACCCAGGCTTGAGAAAAATCACATTTTAATTTTTGTGTTCTCACCGGGAATCGAACTCGGAACCTTCCGTGCGTGAGTCAAGCGTCTTGACCCTACACCACGGAGGCCGCCTATTCTGAGATCTATTATGTTATTTAAAAAAAAAATTGTTTAAGGTTTATCTGATTTTTCTGGCTTGTTTTCTGTAATATTGATTCCCTCCCATTTAACATTTGTATGGTCCTGAAAAACGAAGTGTTGTATTTTCATTATATTTATTTATTTATTACGCAGCCCTCACGTTGATATGTACAACTAATGAAATTGATATTTTAAATTTTAAGCTTTAATGACTTTTTTAACGCGGAAGCTGAGTTTCTGAAATAACATAGGTACATAAGTTTAAAAATCTACTTTTATTTATGTTTATCGAGTAGTGTCGTCAGATTTAGTGGATTATCTTCAACCGTTATCCGCCAACAGGTTTAGGCTTTTACGCTATTTAACTTATCCACTTTTTGGAGGTGATGTGTCAATCAAGCTTTTAAAAATCAGATTATTTTTAAACTTGCTACTGCTTTTTATTCCATAGACGTATCATTTTCTGGTGGCTAATTACCATGTTTTCTTTCGTTGAAATTGAAATTATAAGAACATTCTTTTTTTTTTTGCATTGGACTATAAAATAATATAAAGATGTTTTTTTAAAAATCAATGGCTGTAATTTAATTGGCAATAACCTGCTTTATGCACTTTAAAGTTGGAAGGTAAGAAGGAAAACAGTTATAGAAGGTATGTAGAAGATAGTCGGCCTCGTGGTCTAAGGTCAGCGCGTTTTTCTACCATGCAAGAGATCTAGGGTTCGATCTCCATCATGATTGACATGAAAAGGGAATGATGATGATGTAGAAGATAACGTTATTCATTCATTTCCGTTTTATTTCATTTCATTGAATGCATAACATGGGTTAACAGAAATAAAACTCTTCATATTATGGCGCATAGGGCACATAATTGGTTTAACAACAGCGGCGTATCTTAATAATTTTTATTATATGAAGGCAAGATGATCAGTCTTAGACTTTAGGTACTGGTTCAGAGGCAAAACACCTGTTTAAATTAATATTTTATATCTCAAATCAAACCTGAGACAATAAATGGAGAAAAAATAGAATCTTCAAACTCAGAAGCATATTTTTGAATTAACATTTAAATCCTGCTCTTGTTTTCTCGTAATAATGCTGTTCTCCTTTCTTAACACTGAAACAGAACGTTTCAAATTTCAAAAGTTAAGGTTAATAGTGCGTGTTGTTATTTTTCTTCCCAACAATTTAAAGCTAAGATAAACGATCTTTTTGTTAAACAAATCTAAAATTATAACATTCGCAGGGTTATCTTATAAGAATCATATTTAATGCCGGCAAACAAGCTACTATTATTAAGAAAACGAACGTAATTAACAGGTTGCATATATTACTCCTAATCAAACAGAAGCTTAACATTCGTGATGCTAACGTTTTGCGCAGCCAACACACGAATTACCATCCACTGCACTTGAAAATTGGATAAACTGAATTCATACCTTTGTAAAGATTAGGGCTAACCACGTAATGTGATTACTTATTACTCTGGTTTGTTTTGAGGCCAGCGAACTGCACAATGATTCGAGTACTTTGTACAAATACGAACAGACGTTTGGAATCACAATTATAGTGAAGCCGCAATAACGATGAAATAATTGCTATTTATTATCTAAGAAATCAACGCTCTTGATGGCCCGTGAGAATTATTTCCAGAGAATTAAAGACATTTGAATCGTACAATAACATACATCGGTTCATTGTTCGAACTGTTATTACAGCCGTAAGTGCATATTATCGTTTCACGATCAGAAATTTAGTTATTGTGAGTCTCTCAGGAAAAAATATTAGTTCAAAATGCAGTTAAATACAGGGATAGCGAATAAATCAGGTATATTAAGTTCACATTAAAGACGAAATTTGCGGAAACTTGTACATTACCAAAAAAAAAAAAATCTATGAAAAAGATATGTATTACATGCCTACAAAAATTAGTCGGCCTCGTGGAGTAGTGGACAGCGCGTTTGTTTAGCATGCAAGAGGCCTCGGGTCCCATTCCCGGCATGGTCGACATGAAATGTTTATTGAAAAATGTGTTTTTACACTGAAATATTTCAAAATCGCTAGACTGGCACCTGAACCATCAGACTGATCATCTTTCCTTCATGTGACAAAAATGATCAAGATATGCTGCGATTGGTGTACCAATGCAGTGTCATATGCACTATTTGGCGCGGAACGAGAATGATGATAATGATAAACAAAAAATATGAAATATAAAAAATTAGAAAAAAATAACAAATAAATAATAAGTGACCAACAAACGAACGCCTTACTTAATAAAATAATCTTAAAATGTTATTTTACTTGTTCTGTTTATTATTATTGTAACTGGTTAAACACTGTATTTGAATACTTTTTTTAAAAACCTTTTTTTGATGTTTCATAACACTTAAATACGGTCCATTGAAATCCTTAATAAGCTTTGCTTATGTGCACGTAGCAAAAAACATTCAAATAAATAATTTAAATGTGCGTGCTTACACTTCTTACCCAAGCAAAAATTGTATGTTTACTTAGTTCACCGACAAGCAATAATACGTTAACATAGAATTATTAAACATTCGAACATATTTTATATCTTAATTAACCAATTACAACAGGGGTGGAGAACATTTTAGAGAAGGTAATATGGAAGTCTAGGCATTTACGGGCGCTGATTTTAATGTTTAATGGAATACGTATCTAGCGGATATATTTATTTATTTGTTTTATGAACAAACATATTTTATTAATTTCGTAATTCAGTTAAAATTATTTAGGAAAACAACTTTAATTACAAACATAAACGCAGAGTGTTACGATGCCAAATATTAAATTGAAAAAATGATAATTTACGTAATCTAGTAGCTTAGAATACAGTCGAAGGTTACAATCGAGATTACTTATGATTAGGTGTTAAATAACGTATTTCAAATGTGTGTTTATGATTTTTTTTTAGAAAGAAAGCTTTTGATTGCTTGGAAACATGGGCAAATAGTCATTCCTTTTCCAATTGTTTACACCGGCGTTAATTGTGTTACCCTCAAATATTTACCCTGAAAAAAGCAACGTGACTTTAAACAGAACGGTGACGCATTGCTCACGGTACAATAAATATGTATGAAACATAGATTAAATTAAATTTCTCGTCGCCCTGGTGGCAGTCCAAAGGGTTGGCGGCAAAAATTCTGTTTGGTCGCTGAATAATTCAAACTGGTAATGAAGGCTAGAACTCGTACATACCGAAATCAAATCCAAAATAATTGGAATCTCCCAGGAAATTGTCCCCAATAAAAGCTGCAGGTTCAATATTTGCAGAAATGTGATTGAAATCGACGGTACCTTAAGCGAGAATTAGCCTAGCTTAAAATGAGGAATATTGAAACTATGCGTTTGATTCACCGGTGGATTAAAATTTATTATAAATAAACTTTAAAATTAAGTGCAAATTTGTTCTGGGTTTTTGTTTTGCGAAGACAGCAGATAGAAACTGTGCTTTTTGACGGGTTTGCATAGTTCTAGTTTCCATTATAAACAGTTTTTATAAAAATTAAACAAAATTGACAAGCAGCTAGCGGTAAATATTTATAATCACTTCTCTTTTGCCATAATTCAGGAGAAAATTCAGGAATTTGTATAAAGAAAAGTCGGACCACGTTTCCTCTTAAGATTAAACATTATTAAGTTTACTTACAAAACTTTACTAAAAAATCCTTAATAAAAACCGTTCGCATAAACGTTAAAATGATGCTGTAACTTTTCATAGGTGAGTAGGTACCTAGGTACTTGTTTATGATTGAATTTCTGAACCTCAAATAATTGATTTTCAAATGTTGAATGTAAGTGGGTATCTAGGTACCCACTTGTTTATGGTTGTTATTCCAAAAGTTTAAATAAATTATTTTCAAATATATAATTCTTTTTGCAAATGTAGAACTTTGCTCTTCTCACCAACGAGGGTGCAGCTGATTCAGGAAAGCGATTTTAAAAAAATGTATAGAATGTCAGTTAATATTATTTTAGTTGTATCAAAAGTTCACTAAAAAGAAATAAATGGGTAAAAATTATAAGGAATTTAAGTGAACAATCTGATTAGGATCCATTAAAAATGAATGTGGTTTGTAAACATTTAAAAAAAACTTTTTTTATACTCAAAAAATTAACATCCTTTAATTTTTTTGTAAATGTGTTCTCGTCGAATGTAACCCTAGTAAACGACGAAAACAACATTTACGCTGTTTATTTATTTTCTACTTGGTACGTTTACGATATTAAGTGTTTTAAATATGCTCAGGGCAAAGATCTTCATTTTGTTGAAAACTGCACGTTAACCAGACCAGTTCATCATCCATTCAAACATTCAGTCCATCGAGGACACACATACGAATTTTGCCTTTTATATAAATACAGATAAGTGCATTGGAACTTGTTTTTAACTTTGTAGAACCGTTGGCGCGTGTTGGTTGATTTTTTATTTACTTATCTAAAACGTGCTGTTAAATCTAGAAATTAGGTGAAAATTTTTCACGATCTTCAATTCTACTGCCAATAGGTTGAAAGCGCTTGAATTAAGAACAAACTAGTTGAAAACTTCCTTAAGTCGGATAACGCAGACGGTTGAACAAAAGTAAATATTGCATTGCCAGGGGAAATTTCACCCAAAAGGGGGCGTAAAAGAGTTTATTGTTCAAGTCAAAGGCAAGGTAAATTAGAAAGCTTTTCATGATCGCTTCCCGTATAGACAAAACGAACTACGTTTTCATTTAAAACAACAGCACACCTTTGACCAAGAAACGCGGAATTCAACTAATTAAGTATAGGAAAAGACAGTTCACAGATTACTTTAGATAAAATATCACAAAACTAACTAGATCGAGAGATGAATTCAAAAAGGTAAGACAAAAATTGTACTCAACACTTCTGACATTCAAATTTTATAATAATGACTTTACAACTCGTTGAAAATGCCCACATCGTTGAAATATAGGTAAATTATAAAAACGCAAAAATTCATATTTAGAATGGGAAAATAAATTTTTAAAAATACTTTTATTTGTTGGTTGGTTATTAATCACTTGATTATTTGAGTAAATGATTGATTTAATTGTGCCTATCGTTTCGATTAGGAATTACCAAACTTAAACGTAATTAGGCCAATAACTTTCTATTCTGACGAATCTAGACATCTCGAGTACTTTATAATAGCTTTTGAAAATGTAGATAAAAATCGTTTGATATCATTACTAATATTGTTTACGGAATTACTTGCTGATCGTACTTCCGTTTAACACTCGATGCTAAATTAGTTAGAATACTAGAAGCTGTCGCCGAATTTAAAATGCTAAGATTATTGATTAAAAAAAAAAAGTGAAGAATCTCTCAATCGAAGTTTTAGTATAATATATACCTATCAGGCGCGTGCGGTGAATATATGCAAGTAGGGATGCTGACAAAAAATAATCGTGTTCTTACTTTTGTAAGGTATGATAGTAGATAAAGGTAGATATATTAACATCAATATTGCATAGAATCACTTTTGTAAAATGCGCTTAAGGTATTATATTACGAATATGGTGCTTTATAAGTTTTTCATTATAATGATAATCATTGATAGTTGATCTTCTATAAATTAACGAAGTACAGCAGCAGGCGCGTCGAGCCGTTTAGCGGTGAGGCTGTAAACATCAGTGCCTCGAGTATGAACGCTATACATACCCATATTCAACAAAAATAAGTATAATTACACCTATAATCATCATAATTTTCCTATCTGTACCCAGTGGTACATAGGGCACTGTATATAAATTCAAATTGGACTGTATACGGAAAGATTTTGTTGCATGGAAGGTAAGGTACACTTACGCTTTAAATTTGAGCCCAGGAACATTAATATATTGGAGTGAATAACCATATTTAAAAGCAATATTACACATACGCCCTACCGAAAATCGAACCTCGGACTTCAAGCATAGAAGGCGAACGCGCCAACTACTGAACTACAAGACGGACTTATTTATACCTAAGTGTAGTCATCTTCAGATGGGAGACCATTCGCCCCCCACTCAGCAGCCAGGCTCAGGGGTGAGATGCAAAGAAATTTGGTGAATAGAAATCACCGTTTTTACGGGAATCCAAAATGACAAATTCAAAAGTATTTTTTATGCTACTAATAAAAAGCAAAAAATAATTTATATTTCATTACTTTAAAAATGTAAATAAAAAAACGATATTTTCCTATTAGGAGAAACCTAAATGGTGCTATGTTATTATTAATTTTGAAAAAAAAGGTTGAACGTTGAATGCAAAATGATTAGTCTAATAATTTAAGTACCAGTCCATGAAAATATGAATATTGCAATGAATAATAACACAAAATGTGTATTTCACGTTTCTACACTAGTATCTATTAAGTAATTAAATTGCAATTTCGTTGCGAAAACGTTCAATAAAATTTTTTACTCACTTCCCTGTCAGTTTTCTGAAACAGCATTGTCTTAATAGACATTTTAAAATGCACCATGTAATATCAGTACACGTATTGTTACTTTGGAAATTGAATAGCACTATAGATTTTGGATATAAGATGTAAGTATACATTAAAAGAACAATGTAAATGCATGAGTTATAAACTCCAATTAGTTTTTCAACATGCTTTAAGAATTTCCTAAAATACAGATTTGCATTTGTTTACTTCCGAAGCCGTGAACTAGTTTATTTGGCAATTACGTCATTAGTTTTAGAATCATCCCTCTCGTTTTCTCTAAGTACTTTGCAAATTGGGTACCCGACTTAGAAGATCAGATCTTTGCATAATCTCGTTTATATTCAATTTAATGGATTGAAAACAATCTAAAACCATTCAATTGTAATAATTTTAAAATATATGCAAACTCAATTAAAATCCAAATGATTCTTGTTTATATTTGTCAAGAGAAAGATTATTTTTGATCGTATAATTACAAAATTTTATTTCAGATAAAGAAAACTGTGCTTTTGTTAAAAACATAAGTAAATATATTTTTCGGGATTTCTCATTGATGAATAGATTATAAACTAATTATGTGTTTTTTTAGAACGTTAAAATACTTAATTAATAAATAAATATAGCTGTTTGAGAAGACATTTTATTAAGTTATTAAATATTAGATAAGAAAAAATTAACAGGTGTTGGCTTTAGTGGTACAATGGATAAGACGTTTAACACATTACAGCAGGGATGAAGAACATTTTAGAGAAGGTAATATAGAAGTCAAAGCATCTACAGGGCTCATTGACCTGTCATTGGCTGGTTTAAGTGGCCACTTTACACACTGTGTAACTAAATAAAGGTTTTAGCTCTATAACTTCACAAACATCAACAGATGAAAGAATTTAAGGAATATACATAGATGTTCAAATATGAGAGAAATGGTGAATGTTATACAGTGTGTAAAGTGGCCGATTAAACCAGCCAATGACAGGTCATAAGCCCTGTAGATGCCTAGACTTCCATATTACCTTCTCTAAAATTTTATTCATCTCTGTTTTAATATGTTAATATTAACGGCTCCCCAGGGAGTTGAATTCTATCCTTGATTACAAAAATTTGGACAAACTCAAAATATTATTGATTGGACGTTTGTCTAACGCAAAAAATGTGATTTTGATTTCCGATGAAATAACATCAATATTTTAAAGCCTGGGTATTCTTTGCCATAATTTTAGTCTTCTTTTGAGTCTATTAATTAACCTGTGTGGTAATAAAACAATAAATAAGTTTATTATACTTTACGTATTTTTTTATTTTCATTACCCGTTATCATATTTTGAAATACGCTAGCAAAAGCCCATAAAAATAATTTTGAATGTATAATAATTAACGAAAAGTTTATCAAGTCAGAAACTGAATTCGGTTCAAAAGCTGAAACATTTTGGTCGGCAGACTAACCACTGTTCTACGAAGCAGGTGAAATACCTGGAAATTTTAATTAGATATGGTTGCGGTTAAGTAAGAGCATTATTAATTATTTTAAAATGGTATAAATCCCCAGAGTAAAATACTTAATCACTTGTATGATATATGCTCCAAATCCATCAACCCTCATTTACATATCATAAATTTATCATAATACTACAAATTAATAGTGAGAGGGGTTAACCACTACAAAATGGTTGCAAAAAAGTATTTTGAAAGTTATTATCATGTGGCTCGAGCATTAGGAGGTAAAAATATTTTTGTTTAAACATAATTATGGGTTTCCGACTTAAAAGGTTTTAATAATTTAAACGCTTTTAATACAATAAATCGCTGACCACTCATTCTCAAAAACCCCAATCCCAATTTTTACCTGGACGTACAATGTTAAAAAATCTTACATCGACGCAACATTCAAAATAACACGTTACACTGTTTGAAATATTCTCAAAACAACATTATTTTTTTGCTATTCATACGTATTTTCTATATTTATACTGCCTGCTTTTTTGTGTATAGATTACATTTTATTATAGAGACAATAATTCATGAAGATTAAACCTCTTAAACTCTAATCTCTGCCAAATTTTTTTTCTCTTAAATTTCTGTAGTACGTACTTTAAAAAAATATATTAATAGGTCGTCCGTTAAATCTTTGTCATAATTTTTTTAGGGCTACAAAATTTTAATAAGAGGTATTATGGGAAAAGGAGAATTTTCGTAAATTGAAATTAAGTGTAAAATAAATAGTATATATATGTATATATACTTGTAATATTCCCGTGGATTTGCTATGCTAGTCCTTGACGCGGACTCTCAGATCAGTGGTCCAAGGTTCTCCAATCTCGCTTGATCACAACCTGATTCCCGTTTTCTAATAGTGAGTTATTTACAATTATTCATTGAATAGGCCCCCAAAATTAAAACGTTCGGGTAAATCCTAAATAATTTTTTTTTTCTTTTCAATAAAATCTAGTAACTGAAAAGAAGGAAGGTAATTTGCAAATCCTAGTTTAATTTTTAATGCAAAATAAAAAAAAACAATAAAATTTGTCGGTTTTAACATTCTTCCAATATTTATTTTAAAATTCGTTTAGATATTTTCAGTACGTAACTCAGTTCAGTAAGAAATTAATGGATACGTTTTTGAGAAGATCTCGCCGATTATCCTCTTCGGGGTAAGTCAGTTGAAGCTGCTAAATTGCAACGGAATATTTAAAAGGTTTTATTGCCCAAAATTACCCACTACAAGGGATTTCGACATTTAAACACAATATAATATCTACCTTCCCTAGATAGATCGGCAAGGAGAAGAAAAGACGCGGTGACCATGAATTTAATATAAAAAAAGAATTGGGACATGGAACATAAAAAAACATGTTTAAAGCTGACTGAAAACAAAAAGCATAAGGCTGATACCTTACCTTCTTGTAAGCGATGATCGATATACGGTGCATTTAGTTTTGATAATGGTGATGATATCTTAAATATCTATGAGTTCCCTTTATGGATTGTACACATCAATAGTCAACTTTTTATAAAATCATAGTAACTCAAATTTTGCCTCAACTATGGTGTTAAGAAAATTATTATTATTGTTATTGAAATAAAATACAATTTTAAACAATAAGGTAGTATTACGATTTTCTTAGTTTTTACTGAAAACTTACGAGGCGTTGATTTATTACATTAATTTATTAAAGAGACACAAATATTTGGATTCTTATGATTAACTCAAACATTTTCTTTTAGGTATTATTTTCAATGAATAGTAAATAACTCACTATTTACAGGTTGTGATAAAGTGGGGTTCGAACCTCGGCCCTTTGATCCGTGAGTCCGCGAAACTAGCCACGTGACTTCAACCTGGTACAAATATATTGAAGAAAAATAATTGGTTTTATTTTAGGAATAGCTAGCTAGATTTATTTATTCATTCACAAATTATTTATTTATTTACACCTATAGAGACACAAGTTCCAATTCCATGATACTGAAGCCCTGTGTTGAGTTGGGACGAATAATTATATTAAACTCATGTACAAGTAAGACAAGAACGCCATTTAAAAATAACACGACATAGCACATAAATATCAAAAGAACAAACAATAACAAACATTAGATTTACGTAAACCAACCAACTCGAATAATCTAAAAAGTAACATCTTATCCCAGTTTTTACTAAACTAGAAAATTGAACCTTAAATGTCATGCTGAAGGCAACATAGAGAAAATATTATAATAATTTATTAGTTCTTTCAGCAGAATTATTACAACGTGTGGTCAAAATATCGTGAGAGTGTCCTGAGGATACGAAAAAGTCACGCCTCAAGTAACGCCCATATTTTTTTGTAATGTTACCTGGTCCTCCGTTTTAATGATTTTTAAAACAAAGTCAGTCCGAATCCGGATTCCGACCCTTCCATTGAGTCATCGCTCGTTTCATTAATAATTCATGTAAGTAAAACAACTATTACTGATATTGTTGGAAACGCACTACGCAATATGGAAATACAATTTATTTCACTCTTGAATTACGCAGGGAAGATAGAAGGACATTGATTTACATATAAAAACGTAACCGTTCTATAATGCGTGCGTCACATCGAGAACCTCTTTTAATTTAATATTAAGGAACGACGTACTGAGAACCTTAATCGTATTGCAAAGAAAGTTTGAAGCAAAACGCAATGTAGGAAAATAGACATACCTCTTGGCAAAAGCGGAAAAGGATGATTTAACCGTACGAAGCTTTAAATATTTATTAAAAGCGATTCCAATTTTTTAATATTTTTTAATTGATTTAGATTTTGTTTAAAAAATAAAAATACTGGAGTTCTTATTATTGACAAAAATATTTAAATTTTCCGACAATTGCCTAAAGTCGAAAATAACTTGTGCTGGAAAAATGGAAATTGAGTCGAGGCAGAGTGGGATTTGAACCTCGGACCTTAAGTCCGTGAGTCTACAATACTACTATAGGACCGCAACCCGGTTAAATCATTTTAAACACGCATCTTGCTTAGGATAAATCAAACAAATCAAATAATCCTTTCTTATCAGCTACGCAAAAAAATGTCGTGTGTGATGAGAAAATAATTGAATTGAATTGTAACTGTAAAAAACAGAAAAAATATATCATTTATTCGATTTTACTTATTAAATTAGAAAACAATTAGCAATATTTTTAAGTAAATTTTTCACGATTTTAAACAAGTTACATAAATAATACACTGACAGTCATTGTCGTTGCAATGTCGTGCGTTGTAACAAAATTATGAACAAAGGAAATGTGTATATCTCTTTCTCACACGAATGTTTGCACGTGGATTGTGATTTGCTGTCTCTTTATTATTTTTTTTGTTTAAAAAATTAATAAATTCTTTGCGTTCTTATGATATACCAAAACATTTATATTTTGGTGGCCATTTTAAACGAGTTTTAAATAACTCACTATTAAAAAATGGAAATTAGGTTGTGCGGTGGGGTGCAAACCTCAGACCTTTGATTCATGAGTCCACGACACTAGCCATGAGACCACAACTCGATTAAACATAATTGAATAAATTATTATAATTCAATGAATAAATTCAGTTTCCGATGAGGAAGTTCAGTGCAACGGGTAATTGGATACAAAAAATATTTCCTTACTCGCGGTAAAATTGTAATTTGAAGTTTCTTGAAAATGTATGAAAAAAATAATAAACATGAACTACTTTGAACGACATCACTAGTTTTCCGAAAGCAACTAATGATTGAGTGCTTTTTTTACATTTCCGGTAACCGGAAAGTCAACCAATCAAGAGAACTCACCGTAGAGAACTTGAGACGTCACAGGCGGAGTAATTTCAAAATCACAAAACTTAAAAAAAATCGTAGCGCTGATAATACAACACATAAAAATATTAAAAATAATATTAAAAGAAAAAAAACATCTCATTGTTAAGGGCAACTCGATATTTGCTAAATGTGAGATGCGGTTGGTAAGGCAATAACGTGTCTATTTGTTTTACGTCAGAGGCATAAAATAGGTATTTTCCACTGGCAACGTAAAATAAATAAAGGATACACGGCAGGTAGGCCGCTCATCAACAAATAACGAATTTTACAGGAGAGCAAAAAGAAAAATAATAATTATTCTTCTTTCTTATTTATGGGACACTGTTATTTAATCAAATAGTTTTTCAATTGATTTCAAACATATTTTTACATAGGATCATATGAAAACGAATAAAAACGCCTTCTTTAAATTAACAAAAAACTCCTTTCTCAAATTAACAAAAACGTGCTGGTTACAGAATCGTCGCATTTGACTGTTTTTTGCAAGCCGTGACCCCAATTTATTTCATACAATTTTATAAGATTAGCAGCCACATTTTGTTATGAGTATAAATCGCGACCAGATTGGTCAGGTTCTCATAACAAATGATTTATTTTAATTTCAGTTCTGAAGAATACAGTCAAACTACATACTTAAATCTGTCATTTCAGAAACCTTAACGTCTTTTCAGAAATCAAAGAAAAACTGTTTTTTCTATAATACTTCATCAAATGTTTATAAAAGTAGCTCATCGCAAATTTCTTTATTTTAAACCTTTTTGTTTCTTAACGGACTGAAGTGTAGTCAAATCAAAGTCCAGTTCAACATGCTTCTACGTAGCATCATGTCTGATTGTGATGAAAGTCCGTTAGAGAATATCGACACAGAAGGCCCTCACCAACGAATTTAAATGCCATTTTTTAACGCCGGTGACGCGTTTATTTATCAAACTATGTAAATTTATTATTATACATATTTTTTATATTTATTGAATTTTTTCTCTCATAATTAAATAGGAAAGCACGAATTTATAAACAAAATTACACATACATACTGATACATACATGCACACACATGTGTGCATACACAACATGCTTGTGCATATTCACACATATTTGCATACACATATATAAAAAATACACAATACAAATATTTTTGTGCAAAAATAACAATAAGTAACATTACAATATTTGAGTTTGTCCAAATGTTCGTAGACAAAAGACTGGATTTCACCCCCTCGGGAGTCATTAAGATTTACAAATTACATCAGGTATGGAGAATACCTTAAATAAGAGAATATGGAAGTCTAGGCATTTACAGGGTTCATGACCTATCATTGGCTAGTTTAAGTGGCCACTTTACACACTGTGTAACATCACCATTTTGCATATGTTTAAACATCCATATTTCTTCAATTCTTCCATTTGTTGATTTTAGTGAAGTTAAAGAGCTGAAACCTTTATTGTTGTAGAGAGATTCATCTGACTGAATTATTTCACATACTAGGCAACGCCTGAAAATAATTTTTCCATTTTTAAACTTCTTCTTGGACCAGTTGGTTTCATTACAATATTTGAGTTTGTCCAAATGTTTAACATATTTTTCTGGCAATTCAGCTGATGAAACCAAGAACATCTCTTTCCGTGACTCATATTTTAGCATATTTTTAAAATAGTGATTGATTAAACTTTTTATGTCTTTCTGAAGCATGAACTGGCATTATTACTTCATCGTTTCAATTGATAAATCATGTAATTATGAAGGGAATAATTCTTAAATTGGTAAACATTTAGAGAAGTGTGAAACGTTGTCAGAACTCTGAACGATTCATGTTCGTATTTACGGTAACCACACTTATTTCTCTATTCATATTAAATGGAGTAACGGATTAACGGAATAATACTGGGTGACTTGCAAGATTCAAGTAATATAACTACTTAACTGTATGTTCATTATTACCGGAATGAGGAAAATCAGTGATTTTTTAAATTATTTTTTTTCGTTAAAAGACTCTCAAACTAACTCATTTGTTGTTTACTTATCGTAGTATCATCGCTATGATTTTTAGAATTTTCGTAACCTTTAAATTACTCCGTCGAGTGGTCGACAGTGAGTTAAGCTGACATTTAAAAAGTGAACCCTGTTCGTATGAATACATAAGATGCACGTTTTGAATATATGTTGGTAATGTATTTGTAATATTTAAAATGAATGAATTGAATTGAATTTAATTGAAGTCTCCTTGGAAGGAGGAGAGGAGCTCTCTGAAATCTGGTAGCCCTAGCATCTTTGTGCTGACATCTGAGTGGTTACACACATAAATATAGACAAATACCCAAGTGTCGCTGTCAAAAATATGGCCAAGCGATTTCAGTGTGTTGCGAAAACAGTATTAAATTTCCACATTTTGAAAAGGAAGGGGAAAAAATAGATAAATTAGAAACTTTAGAAATTAATAGAATTAAACCTAATGCAGTAATGATTAACCAGCAATTGGAATTATCGAACTCTCCTTTACTTAAACCATTAATTTAATATATGGCAACGCTCCGTTTGATTTAATTATTTACTACTAAAATAATAAAATTAACTATCAAAATGAATAACTTCATTCCATAAACAAATGCATTATCTAGGTATGTATCGTCATTTATCTATAGGTATATAAACTTCCCTGTAAAAAAATCAAAGTATTGTGCTAACGTAACCCGTTAAAATGTGTATTTCCCACTATGTAGTATTTCGCCATGTGTTTTTTTCCCCACCTTTTAAATAATAAATGTTTAGTCCAAATTTCGGGTATAAAACTCCCAAAAATGAACTGTTTAGCAAACTAGTTGTAACTATTTATGTTATCTGTCCCCTGTTGAAATACTTATTAGATCTTTTTATCTCCAAAATATGTTAAGAATAGTATAAAAGCTTTAAACGTTGTAAACAATTCACCAGTCTTGAAAATGTCTACTAAGGCGAAAGCGCTCGTTGGTCGAAATAATAAAAAAATAAAACTAAACCAAGAAGTTTCATTGATAACTTTGCTTATAATTTTATCAAAATCGTTAACTATGGAGTTTTATCAAAAAATATCAACGACAAACATCAATTTTAACAAAATATTACATTTAAGGTACAACATCCGATATTTAAAAATAAATTATCTTTTATTAATATGTGATTTTTGACACACAAAAGGTAGACGTTTTCTTTAATCCCATGAAATTTCAATTTCACAATATATTTTACTTTGTCATACGCAAGAATACACATAAAAAACTCACACAGAACAATCCATTCACTAATCTAGCGTTCATATACAAAAAGTGAACGTAGATAATCAAAATCATATTATATTGCATTATGTGACGTGATTACATATAATTTAAAAATTATAAAGCCGCTGCAATAGTTAAAACCTCAAGCCCAGGGGGCTTTTCATAATAAATGAAATAAAAAACAAATAATATTTAACGAGTTGTTCGCATGGGTTACGCGGCTATATTAAAATTACACACTGCAGGAGATAAAACAAAACGGCTATCTCAGTTATAGAAGGTGTGTAAGGTCGGGATAAGAAATAGGTAGGGTCATGTAAGGGGATGTGGTTAACCCTTTGTAGGGTATTGATAGCTTATTTTGCAGCAATCTTTTTCGGCGAAACTCCTAAAAAATTGAAATAATTCGAATCAATCGTCACAATAATATATAAAAAATGTCTATACATTTAAAAAAATCAATTTTAAACTTAAATAAAATATATATATGCACCTATGACTACCTACGCCGTTTATTGGAAGGAACTTTTATACAGAACATTGTAATCAATTTAAAAAATACATTAAAGTGAAAACAAAGCAACTAAGTGTATAAGCATTTATATTTTATCTATATCTTTTGTCCGTGTCTGAATGCATGAAGAATACAGTTTCGTGTATGAAATAGAACAGGAATCCCGGAAGTGTTTTTGGTAAAATATCTTTAAGTCTGCTTCGTTGTGTAATGGTTGGAACTTTCGCAAATGTACATAACAGATGCTCGAGATGCGCTACATTATGATGCAGTGTCCTATGCACCACATGGTGCGGATAGGTAAAAAAAGATGATGTTAAATATTTCTTATTTGTTTTTTGCCTTCGAATCACACCTCTACATTTAGTTAACCAATGCAGGTGCAAATAAAGGAATGATGATTATCAAAGCAAATAAAGAGTAAGCATTGTGACGCTTTTCGACATCCATCAATAAAATATTTTTCTATGTTTTAATATCATAGTCCTAACGCTTCTATATACTTGCGTGAAGAATTTCAACGCTTATCAGCTCATCGTTAACCTCTTCGTTCTAATTCTCAAGGCACTCTCTAAATACCCATCCACAATTCCTCTTTCTTCTCTAACTCGTATAGTGTCCATGCGGCTCGACTGTGGAATCATCTTCCATCCACCATCAAAGATGTAACTACATTATCTCTGTTTAAATCACGTCTGAAGAAACATCTCCTTTCGCTTCCTTAATCTTTCCTCCTTTCCTCCTTTCCTCCTTTCCTCCTTTCCTCCTTTCCTCCTTTCCTCTTTCCTCTTTTTTTTCCTTTTTTCCATTGAGTAATAGTTTTGATTTAAGGTAATTTATTGCGTTTATTTCTATATTAATATATCTTTAGCATTTTAATATTTTTTTCTATTGAATGTGTTCTGTAACTTGAATTATAAAAATAAAACTTTTATTTTATTGGTTGGTTGGAAGAAATTGCCATTTGGCAATAAGCCCGCCAATGTACAAATAACATTATGTAAAAAAAGTTAAATAAATAAATAAATAAAATATCCCGGTTCATCGGGGTTTATAAAGGGTTAATATCACATTTCATGTTATGTGTTTAGGCGCCGCCCTACTTGACCAAGCCCACTGTACAATCGACGGTATATCTTTTATCATTTTCTAATGCACGATGCAATTATCATTATGAGGTTGGAAATCGATGCAATCTTGGCGGAAGTCTGCCGTTAACAAGTCATATCAAGTCGGGTATCTTTACTTCAGTTTCTACCGATAGACCGAATGAATGCTTCGTGTTAGAATGTGTGAACACGCGAGCTATACACGAGACACTATCTAAAAAATGAGATGTTAGTACCTATCCCACATTTTTCAATTAAAAAAAATAAAAAAAATATTTGTGTTCTTATGATTAATCTTTTTATTTATTTAATATTTAATTTTGAGGGCCATTTTCAACGAGTTGTAAATAACTCACTATTAAAAAATGGGAATCAAGTTGGTATAAAGTAGGATTCGCACCACGGACCTTTGGTCCGTGAGTCCGAGACACTAGCCACAGGACCACAACCCGATTCACAAAGAATATATATTTTTTATATCTAATACTTTTTTGTATATCTTCTTCTTCTTATCGTTCCTCTCCCCGATGGAGGTTAAAAATCATCATTGCGATTCTTACTTTATTGGCAGCTGCCCTGAACAAGGACTGAGTGCTGCAATGGAACCAGTCGCGCAAGTTCTTAAGCCAAGAGATGCGCCTTCTACCTGCACTGCGTCTTCCTTTAATCCTTCCCTGTAGAATGACTTGTAAAATTTTATATTTTTCGCCTCTCATCACATGCCCAAAGTACTCAGGTTTTCTTTATCTTTTTCCGTCCGTCGGAGATCATTATCGTTTCGGACTCTATTTACCTAGGAGATTTTTAATATCCTCCTGTAGCACCACATTTCAAAGGCTTCGATCTTTTTTGAAGTGTTTTGGGTGAGTGTCCACGTTTCGACGCCGTAAAAAAGTAGTGAGAAGACGTAACATCGAGTAATGCGCATTCGGAGGTCTAAATTAAAATCTGTACTGCAAAGAAGGTCACGCATCCTGAAAAAGCAGTCTCGCGCCACCTCTATTCTGACTTTGATCTCTTGCGAGTGATCCCATTTATTTATTATTTTTTGTATATAATTACTAAAATTATAGAAGGCACTAGCGGACTGGACAGACGTTGTCCTGCCCGAACGTTAGCTTGCCTGCTATTAGCTGGTTCTAAATATTTCAATTTTTTTTGTGCATGCATTCTCGTCTGATGCAACCCTGGTAGGTCGATGAAAAAAGATTTATGCTCTTTACTTATTTTTTCAGATTTGATTGAGCATTTTAATATCTACACTTCGCTGAAAACCGCACGTAAATCGGTTAAGCCGTTTAAGAGGAGTTCAGTGACATCACACTCACTCGAAGAATTAATCTAGAATGTAAGACAAATATCACATTCATGAACAAAATTCACTTAAATACTCTTGAGTACCGATGTACCTTAGTTTAGTCTAAATTGCAAGAGGCATAATCTACTGGTCAAAAAGTAATCACATGATATAATCTGTAAATCCTTAGGTATATGTTTTAAACAAAAATACCCTAGAATTATTTTTTTTGTAGTGTTCGTTTACTTGATTTTTTTAAGGGCGCCTTTTTAAAAGAATGGCGTTTTAAAGTGTCTTCGTATGATTTCTCCACGTTAATCGGACTGCAGCCACAAGACTGGTTATTTTTTGCGTTTTGAAAAGAGCAAAAAAACACGTGCATTCAAATATTAATGATGTGATTTGAATGAAAACGTGCCAAAAAGTTTAAAAAAACTCAATCCAATGACGAAATAAAAAAGATTCATTTATAGCACGATTCGCTTTCTGATATCTTTACTTCTATACAGTTTTTTAAGATAGATTTAGTACTGGAATGAAATAGAACTGATAAATATCGCGAAACCGAATCTCGACAAGTATATATAATAAGGCGAACTAAGCTCTAAGCACGATCCTCGTAACATTTTTTATAAAGGTTTGGTTTGTTAATCGTTTTATGATTGATAGCCCAGGAGATAATACTCGTACGCCATTGCGCCGCGTGGTTCAACAAAATAAAATACTCTGACTCATTTAAATTATGTTTTAAATAACCGGCATCTCGATCTTTACCTATCACTTATGTTGGGTTATTGATTCTGTTTAACTAATTATTATTACCTGTATTATCTAGAACGTTCTACTTACGAATAAACGTGTGTTTAAAAAATCTTTAATAATTTGCATTGGGCAAATAAAACAAAAGAATTTTAATACTGTTTTTTTAAAAACCATAAAACATCGATAAAAAAAGAAAACAAATTTAATCGTCATATAAATAAATATACAATATATTTTGGATAAAAAAAACCTAATTTAAATGCTTTGTATGATTTTCATATCCAATATCGAAGCATGAATTACCACTTTTCAGTCGAGTCGGAAGACACGGTATTACATAAAATTTCGTTTGAAATATCCTAATGAAAGGTAAAAAGCCAAAATAGTGTATATGGACTAACAATGCTACAGATTTTTTTGAAGTGTGTCAAAAATACATTTTTTTAAAACTCTTTTGTGGCTTCTTCTTCTCTGTCGTTCCTCGGTTCTAAGGGTTGTGAACGTTGGTACTCTCCCCAGCCATTCCATTGACAATGTGACTCCACCCTTCACGGCTCTGCGCCCTCTCCGCAGCCATATTTACATGATATTGTTCTCACCTGGGCGATCCATCGAGCTGCAGCTCTGCCTCTGCTTCTTCGCCCTGGCACACTGCCCGTGATTATTATTTTTTTCAGATTTTCCGGGTCACGTCTGGCTATGTGTCCGAAAAACCGCAGAAAACGTTGGCAGCATACGCCGATAGGCGAACTTTCATGTTGAGTGTAGCTATGATGTCACATAAATCTTCATGGATACAACACTTGATTTAATATTTTTTTATTTTTAAAATTTTTTTTTTCTTTTTTTTTGAAGACGTATTTTGCTATAACAGGCCCCAATTATATGAAAACTTTTATAAATTATAGAAAATAGATTATTGATCATTATAAATTTGTGTTAACTTTTTGATTTTAGTACCTGCATTTCAAAATATCTCATCTTTTGATAAATGTAACACGACGTTAGAGCACCGTTTACGGAAGGATATTTTTAACACAGTATTTTAAGAGAAAAGAAAAAACAATAAATACGTTTGACTCAAAATGTTGGTAATTATTTTATCTGGTAATGCGAATTTTTTCATATAATTACATAAAAATAACTATTCAACGCATGTAATTTTTAAAACGCGGTGCCGTTTTTACACTATGTATTTAAAATGCATGTTTTCAAACTACTTGTGCATGAATATAAAAAAGTAAGGGCCTTATATGTTAAAAACTTTAAAATAAACTAAATTTAACAATGTTATTGTATAAATCAATATCTAACGCAAACGTTTTCATGTATTCCACGTACAAGGGATGCTTAATTCTCCCCGGAGTACAGGCGACGTGAAGACGAAAGTGACTCCGGGAAGCTATCAAACACCAATTGCCTTTAGTTGAGTATGCTAGGGTCATACTCGCAAATTTCCAACCCTTATCTCGATTGGTGAGAGGTTAGGAGGAGGAAGTTTGGCACGTTCGGATCAATGCGATTTAAACGAATAGTTATATTTGGAAACGATGCACAGATGCACTCTATAGACATTCGTAAATGAGATGAAGGTATATTGTTTTTACAGTTTCATTCAGCAAATATAAAAACAAAAAATTCCTGACAATCAAATCAGTGTTTGATTTCTTATATTATAAGTTTAAATATGGAGTTCTACAAAATAAACAACAATCAATCAATGAGAGATATGTTTCTATTGACTGTTATAGCAGAAATTAAAGAATTAGAAAGTCTGTGGTTCGAATCCCAGTCTACCCCAACTTGATTCCATTTTCTAATAGTGAGTTATTTACAACTCGTTAAAAATGGCCCTCAGAATTGAATATTTGGGTAAATCATAAAAATGCAAATATTTCTGACATGGAAGATGTGAAATATTTATTTAAAAGGGTGTTTTCACACTAGAATATTTCATAGTCCCTGGACTGGTACCTGAAGCGTAATACGGATCATCTTACCTTCATGTAACAAAACTGATCAAGATACGCTGCGATTGGTGTACCAATTCAGGGCTCTATGCACCATTAGGTGCGGAAAGGGAACGATGATGATGAAAATGGTGCTTTTGATTTTGAAGAAGAGGGTATGTAGTTTAGTTCTAAGATGTCATTTTCAGATAATACACTCATACGACCAATAATGTTTTAAAATATCAGTTAAGTAAGAAAGGCAATAAAGGATAAATAGCAAAGCTATAAACACGTGTAGATTCAATTACCTATTATTTGCACCTAATTAAAAACATTTTTGGAATTGAAATAAATTCCACATAACGACATCTGCATGCTAAAATAAGAAAACAACGACTTTAAAATTTAAATAAGAAACACGTTGTTTCCTATTATATCCTTTTTTAATTAATTCTCTCTATTTTGTAATTAAATCTTATGTTTTATACCGATTGCGATTGTCGAGAAAATTAATTAGTCGCTGGGGTAATCTCTAAGGGTATGGAAGAGATCACAGGCAATTAATTAGGTCGTGAAATTAATATTATCCAGGACTTAGGCTCAGGTAGTAATCGTAAATATCCCAATACTTAACATAATAATATTATAAAATAAATCCTATCATAACATAAGTCAGAATCTGATAAGCTTACGGCTTGTAAGTAAATAAATTGGGTAATGAAATAATGATGAGTAATTAAGGCATTGTACGCATATTTACTAAATATTTCAGGTGTAAATTTTATTATTTAAGTACTAATAAAGTTGAAAACGGTATTTTCAGTCTCAACAAAAAATATTAATCTACACATTATTTTGAACACTCGTTATATTTCATACATTTAATTTTATTTAATTGAGATAATAATATCATCGTTAGGATTAGAAAAAATCGTACTCACTGCATTGGTAATTCAGTTACCGCGTATCCTGGTCATTTTTGTTGCATGGAAAGTAAAGCGTTCAGTCTCACGCTTCAGGTGCCAATCCCGCAACAATGAAATTTTGCAGTACAGAACAACCTTTTATTTAATATTTCAAGTCTATCCTACAAGGAATGGAACTAAAGACCTCCACTACGAAGCGGACTTATCATGATTTCTGCTTTATAACTAATCAGAATAGCATAGCGATTATGTTTTCTAATTTACGAAAACCAACTTTATCTTTGCAATTTAAAATAAAATAATGGTTTAACAATCACTAGGCACACCATACTTTTATAAAAATGTGTTGCAATATTTTTATATAAACTCACAAGTAAAGGAATGTTAAAAAATTAAGATCTAACAATTAGATGAACAATTCAAAAATCAGGCACTTAGCTTTTAGATTAGATAAATAAACAACTAAAAAAGCTCGTTAAATTTTGCATGAATCTAGCTTTTAAAACAAATGGGTTTTACTTTTTTATTTATTAAACAATTAATGCGTATTAACGCAAAAATATTAAAATGTATAAATAATGAACTGATAAGCTCATTATTACTTGAATCATTAAAACTTTTCTTTGCCGCCAAATAAAAAGGTGGTATATTAAAAATAATTTTAATTCACAAGAACAAATGCCAAGTGGGTTTGTCATAATGTTCCGTATGGGAAGAAGCAGTTCATTTTTCAGTTTAATTGCATGGTTAAATGTGTCCGTATTTCAACCGGCCATAACTCATATTTTCATAACCCACACAGAATATTTCTACACAATTTTTTAAACATAAACGAAGGGGGCAATGTTGGGTAGGAGCCCATCATAGCATTCTACCCCGGGGCCTTATATCTACATGAACATACTAGGGTCTCGACCCGCAGCCGCTCTGATATGATACCTGTTTTTAAATCGTTTAAAAACGCTTTAACGAAAAAAATGAACGACGTTGAATATGCATTCATTACAAAAGCATTATGTTTTTTGCATACGTTGACCGTGTAATCAAGAAGGATGCATAGTAAAACTAAAAGAAAGCAGAAATGCATAAAATATTAAACTTTATTGCGTATAATTTAAATATTTAAACAAGTAAGAATAACTCGTGTATGTATGACCCTTTTGTATTTATAATTTTATTTTATTTATTTTGAATTTTTGCACAATACTATTTAAAGGCTGGCGAGATTATTGTCAATTTCTTTCAACCATCTAACTCGATTAATAGTATTTGTTCAATATTTCAATTATTTATTGATCATTAAAAAATCTGTTAAGGTTGAAATTATTCAATTTTTATTTTGTAAGTAAAATTCATAAAAACGCAGATTAGAATATCATTACATAAATACTTGAATTTATAAAACATTTCCAATTGAGAATTTCAACAAATTATCATAATATATATTTTTTTTAAATTTATTAAATTGTAAAAATTTATATTTCATGTTTCTTTATATTAATTTTATTTTAATAATCATTCATTTATAACTAAAATACAACGCATTAACTCCATATTGCATAAATGCAGTTCGTCAGTAGATGTCTATAATTATGATTTTATTATAACTCCCAAGGGGATAAAATTCAGTCTTAGTAAACTTTTGGACAAATTAAAAATATTGTTGATTTAATTTTAGGTTTATTTAATCAATACCGTTAAAGAATTAGCGTCATCTGTGGTGTAACGGCTAAGACGCTCGACTCACAAACTGAGGTTTTTGGGTTCGATTGCCGGTGAGAATACAAAAAAAATCTTTCTCAAGCCCATTATGTGCTGTAACTAATGATGTGCCGTTCCCTGTAACATCGTGTAACTTACTACTGTAATTGGGCTTCCTGGCCTGTTTTATTGCAAAAAAATAAATTGTGTTTAAATCAAAAATGGATAAATATTTTCCTCATAATATAAGTCTATTACTACTTTGCAGCTGAGTTAACAGACGAGATTAAAAGATGAACATTTATTGTTTAATTAAAATGAGGAACAATTTAATTAAATTTCGTGTAGTCGTTGGATGTAAAGGCTAACTGATGGATAATGGTTATTCTAATGAAATTCTTTAGCAAGTGTGTTAGCGTTCAGTCAAACATATCATCATTCTTTATGTTTTACAGGAATGTTAGAACCATTAAAGAACTTGTATAAGTATCAAAGGATAAGTAAATGAGTAGCGAATTGTCAAAAATGTACATTTATTACAATTGAAACAACTCGGTAAAATAAAACTGGCTAATAATTTTTTTACTGAGTGCTGATTCACTAATTTTAAATTTTATTTACTCATACATACGCATGATTGTGTTATAACAATTTTCATGTGTCTTGGCGGATGAAGACTACAGTTTTGCGTTTAAAAAAGAAACCCTAGACGAGCGCTTTTGACTCGATAGTGGCTCACCAGTTAAAAATTCTTAGTAAGGAAATAAAATAGAGATAAATCCACCCCATTGAGTATTGCTTGACGGGTTTGCCTACCATCCGCATTATTTAGATTGTTTAGTATTGTTTATGAAGTAAAAAATAATAAATAAATATGAATCACATCATCATTAAGTTTTAAAACACAAAATCGTTTTTATCTAGTTTACTAATCATCCCTACTAGAAAAATAACCTTGTGATAGAGCAGGATTCAAGGAAATTTACTAAATATTGTTTGTTATTAAACACTATTTAATTAGTAAATTTAATAGTAATTTTTAAAAATTAGCTTTTAGCTGCCAATTTTTTTTCCTTTCTTAATTATTTACTCAATCCTGAGAAAAATATTTACAAATATGATATATAATAAGAAAAAAGGCACGTATATGAAAATATATTTTTGATGCACTTGTTAGTGGTAACAGGCTAAACGGGAGGGGTTTTCCAGTATCAAGTTGCCAAGTCACGCTGAGAGAATAAATTTCCGTTATTGGGCAAAAAACTGAATTGCGAAAATTTGTATATTTTCGCCTCGAAAGTTAACATTTTTAAATGTTTGTATTCAAACTTCCTATGCCAAAATAAATTGTGTATTGGAAACAGGTAATTCCACTAACATCGGCTGAATTTATAAAAGCTGGGGATTAAACTTTAGTTAGAAACTGGAGGTTTTTACGTTAGAGCTTTCAAAACACCTATTTACAAAAATATATGATGAAATAATATTCGTGAACAAGGTTGAGTAAACTTTGAATTACAGGTAAAGAAAAGTTTTAAAGCTTTATTTTCCAAACAATATTGGAAAAATTTTAATTTTTAAAAAAAGCTTCATTTTTTAAATAGATTTCTTATTATTATTATTATTATTTTTATATATTTATATATTTTTTCATAAATACAATTAAGAATTCACTTTGCCCAGCTACAAGGGTACATACCCCGTTCCAAGCTAGGCAAATACATTTTAATACATGATAATAGTTTACAAATTATTATAAAGCACAGACTAATAAAATATAAAGTTACTCGTATAAACATTTTGATACATTTATCTATATATTCACACATGCACATATATACACATATGTACTCGTATATACACACATATATACACACATAAATATTTACATACACCCATGCGCATACACATACATACATTCATAAAACATAGACAACTTTTTTATAATGCGAAACTTCATAATTGCCATTTGTAAATATATATTTTTTTTATCCTTTATTTTCTTTTTTTTTACATCCAGTAAAAATTTCCAATCCGCGGTATGCATAAACCTTTCTGACTCCCTAATATTACTTTTGTTACTATTATTATAACTATTTTGTATTATTTCGTTTTACTTTACATATTTACGATAGTTGAAAATACATAGAACTGCAATATGGGCTCCAAGCTTCAACTTAGTTCCACGGGGCCACAACACGGTTTATTTTGTTATTTATTTTATCTCTACTTCATATGTTGATGATCATGTGACCCAATGTACAGACAGAACACCCAGGAATAAGGAAAAAAAGGTAGCTTTTATTTAAACTCATCAAAAATCGAACTTAAAGCCCCTTTTACATGGTCATTACAATCGAGGGCATTGAGAGCAAAGATAGAAACCTCAAAAAAAAAAACTTTTTGTTCTGATGTCATTCTGTGGTTTATGAACTTTATTTCTATAAAAATCATGAGTTGAGTTGCAAATGTACTTTAAAATCATACTTCTGATGGCTTGAAAATAGTGCTTAAAAGCAAACAGCAATATCCATCAGCCATTTTATTCGACCAATGACAGGCTTGAGATTTAAATTTTCAAAATGGCCGTGCCAAACAAATATTAAGAAAGTTTTTTGAATTCGTGTTTCTTTTAAAGCTAATTTATTACCTTCTTAAAGTTTAAGTTAAGTGAAAATAACATATCTAAGATAAAGACTCTCTTTGGTATTAGTGTAGCAGTTTTTGTTATTTTTCTCGAAAACACCAAAACGGGAGTTTGCTATTTTTGCTTCCAATGCCCTCAATTGTGTTATAGAAAGCATTAATTGCATTTTGTATTCTAATAATGAGTTTATTAATTTTATGTTTACATAAATAAGCTTCATAAATATTTGAATATATCTGCTTATTTCAAAGGAGGTAGGTAACTTTTCTTTACGAGTAAAATAATTCTTATCGTTGAAATTGTAAATAAGAAAGTCTTCACTTCAAGTAACTCAAAAAATTAGATTTATGTAATAAAAAATAAGTTTCAATATTGACTCACCATCTTGGATACAATAATACCTTGTTTATGTGAAATACGCAACCTGGTAAAGATTCGTATTAACTTCTTAAATAAATATAAGATTCGTTTCCTTTCCAGCTATTTTAATATCGGCAACTAAGAGAGCGGTACATCCCAAAGGATTCTGTTTTAACTTACGTAAAAATGAGAAATGTAAAAGGTTTTTTCTCAATTCCCACTTGTTCCAGTCCTACCTTCTTTTTAATATGTTCCAGGTACTAATAACATGACCTTGCGTGGTGTCAATGTCGTGAAAAGCTTTTAGTGTTTTAATGATAGTCGCGGCACACGCACTAAAATTACCGGTAATAATTATTTTACACGAAGATAATAGTTAGTTGAGAAATACCCGAGAAAATAAGCAGACCCAAAATATATATATTTTTTTAAAACTTAAATTTCAAATCACGTTTTTTAAGAGTAAGCATCAATTTTTTTTGTTAGATATACCAACATTGAATGTTTTATACGCACGTTTTGTGAGACAGGATTTTTTTTAATAAACCACATCATATACAAATATTAAAACGTATTTTTATTTTTTTTACATTTTTTTTTACATTTATTTTTTTGCACCACAACAGGCCAGGAGGCCTAATTACAGTAGTGAATTACATCACAGAGCACCCAGGCTTGAGAAAAATCACATTTTAATTTTTGTTTTCTCACCGGGAATCGAACCCGGAACCTTCCGTGCGTGAATCAAGCGTCTTGACCACTACACCATGGTATATGGTAACACTCATATGGTAGTATTTAAGAACGGGGTGTAAATGAACAACTTTGGTTAAGTAGCCATGAAGAAAATGAGGAAATTTAACATTTTTAATTCATATATTTAGTAAAAGTTGCATTGAAAATTTCATAAAAATAATATTATATATATTATTTATTATATCAGCATATATTGGAGTCATTCCACGTACATAATAAACATGGTAAGTTTTAAAATTTCTGCTTTTCCCATCCTCTATTTAAAGATGCACCGGAAATTACAAGTAAAACATTTAATGCTGGATGTATTATTGAATTTGTTCTAACTTTGTGAAATAACATAGTTCACTAGTTTATAACTGCACCCGTTGATGGAAGAATCTATGTTTTCTTAAACAAGCAGTGCTATAAAATAAATTCGAGTTTAAATGTTAAGTAATAATTGAGAAACATAGATAAATTAAGATGCTCGTGAATCTCAATCATATCAAATAAAATAACTTTGATTTATTCTTATTTTATTTTAATGAATAACCACAAAGTGCTTCCAATATAAATTTCACACAAAAAAGAATGGATTTATCGTTTATTAAATTAATAAAGCATAAAGCATGTCTGTCTTTAATCCGTATATAATTTTTGTGTTATTATATCATTGTTGTCTGTTTGTTTCTGTAAAATCAACCAATAAATAAAGCAATTCTAGTGGTTTTGGAAAATTTTCTAAAAATCATCACCTCCATGTATAATGTATATGTTGTATATATTTTCAGTTTTCAAACTTCTTTCTATTGGACCAGTGTTGAATAAACTCAAGACGTATATAACCGAAGTAATATTGCCAGAGAAATCAGTTTAATGTGTAATTTACTAGTAATAAAAATAATAGGGGCCGCGAGGAAGTGCACGATGTTGATCCAAATCTTAAATGAAAGTGATTACGAAAGCTCTGCAGTCTACGAAGTATTGAATTAGTATTTAAATAATGTACTAAGTCTCGAATATAAGAATGGGTTGATAATGTCTATGATAAAAGTAAACTATCACTGTATGTGTATTGAAATATAATATAATATTACTTTCCATGTCCGGGATAAAAATTAAACATTGTGCGTCGCACGTAAAACAGAACAATAATCCCGAACAAGTGTTTTCGACGTTGTAAGAGGTGTAGGTATGTTGACTAGCAACAATAACATACCTACAGACTCTACATACCTATATATCTTTGCAGCGCTTTTCCGAAATAGTATATTATATATATATAATAGTTATTCTTACCAATAAACCCGTATAACGAATAGGGGTTTTTCACTATATAGTCAATGTACCTTACCTTACAGACGCGATCGCGATCCGCGAAGTAAAAAGCCTCGTGGCCGATAAGAACTATCGCCCACCATGTCTTAGGTACCGGGTTCGATTAATAACAAGTTTGACATGAAATATGAATTAAAAGGTTAAAGAATTATGCAGAAATATATCACAGTCCCTAGCCTAGATGTCAAGCCGGTCAAGCGTATGACTGATCATCTCGCCTGCGAAAAATATCAAGATACGCTGCAATTGACGTTAAATGCACAAATAAATAATTGAGGGCCGTTTTCGCAAAGCGAAATATCTGCAAAAAAACTAAAATGTATTTTTTGACGGAAACCGATTCTCCTTCATGAGATATATCGATTGGTGAAATATAATTTTACTAAAACGATATATGTGCGAAGTTGCAGTGAGTCGAATTGGATTGGATAATTATTTAGTTGTGCAATAATATAAAAATGTTTAACACAGATATAATATGTAGCCATATAAGTTATAACGGAAAATCAGTCAATGATGATTGTACGAAGAAGTAAACTTATATGTTATACTCCCAGCGATCAACTTTTCTATACATTCCTATCACAAAATAGATGAGATTTGTTTTTGAGAAAATTCAAATTTTTTATTTTATTGTTCCAATTATTCTATAATATTGATTTCCAGTATATGTTAGAACGTGGAATCTCTATAAAAATTTGTTTTTGTTTTGTTATAGTCACAGAAGTTAATTTTTTATCATAAAATAACTTTCTCCTGACAATTACTCATCAAGAAGATATTTCATTTCGTGAAAACGGTCTTTAATTGTGATATGTGTAATATTAAATCTCCATTATAAATTGTGTTTAACGCCTTAGGCTAACAGGCATAACATTTTCATTCCTCGTCTGAAAAAAAACGTTAGATATCCATTTTGGAAAAGGTATTTATCATATCATGCAATCAGCAAATAGAAGGAGAATTCACATTTTTAAGTATGGTGTTTCTATCTTAATCCTGAAGAGATCCAGAATAAAATGTGATGTACAGTAATTTGAATATTTTCATCGAAGAGTTAAAAGTTCTGGAAGAGAAAAGAGTTTTATAAAAAGTTATGCTGCAAACTTCACTTAATGGTGAGTCAGTAGTTAAGCCTCTTTTTTGTCGATATTTGTACAATTTAAATGACTTTGATAATTCTACAAATCGTAAAAAATTGTGTTTGTTCAATTTCGTATTGAAATAACATAATTCATATAAAATTTACACGTTGTATAAGAATCAGTTATTATTGAATGCGAAGTTAAACGCATTGAGCTCAATAATTGCAGCGGTAAATTATAATTCCGTTCTGCCGCAACTAATCGGTTTTTATAATTACTTTCACAAACTGCAGCAAATTCTGTTGCCATAATAGAGAACAGATATTCGTCAATTTGCCGGGCACAAACAATAATTAAAGCCACGTAATTGACAGTTCATGTACCTACTTAACTCAAAGCATTATATTGACATGCCCGTAAAAGAAATCGTATACACCCCATATTATAAACACCTGTAAATAGTGTTAAAGAGCGTGTCATAAACGTATGTTAATTTTTTTTTATTGTTCGTACTTACATAAAATTATTTGAAGAATATTCATAGGAAATTCAGGATTTTTCCTAGACAGAGATGAAACTTTTGAGAATTCGGAGGTCTGGGTATTTTACAAAACTTATAATCTGACTTATCTCTATTTAAAAAAATAATTATGTCCACTATTTATTTATTCATATTTTTCTCTAACAAACTATAATAAATAATAAAAATGATGTGTCCTCACTGGGGTTACCCGTGCCGAGGGCACTTAACAATATTATTTTTTGAAATGTTTTTACATTAGAGAATAAACAAAGAAGACTAACTTAATAAACAGAGATAATTAACAAAATATTCACTATTTTAAAAACAAGGTATATATGTACATTTCTATTATTTATATTACAAAACGCACAATGAAAATAACGAAAACCTAACATAAGCAATGTACTTGTGGAGCGGTTGATTTAATATTGGTTTGGGCATATGAGACAATCCATTTTACTTTTACCTAGCTTCACTATCCATTTTTTTATTATTAATAGATGTCGCTGTTTTTTTTTCATATTTATATAGTAAACCAACCCGAATGCGAATTTTGTATTTTTTTATTAATTTTGCAAACTAAGCATATACTCGTATACAGAATCAAAAAAAGTCATGCGTGAATATAGAAGTCAACTAACTACCTACATATATAGATTAACGGTCTATTCTAAATCCATTTTCTTTGGCATCGTGTGCTATGCAGCTGACTGTTGGACACACCAATGTGAGTTGCAATATTTTAGGCGAATTATTTTAAGCGGACAAAGGCAACCTCTTCTGGCCTTGCTAGAGCATATGGGACATGCTCGACGGATGCACTCCCGGTTCTAAAGAGCTTGCCCCCGTTAGATCTGGAGGTCCAGTCACGATTCGCGAATTTCCACTTAAAAAGAAACGGTTACTCTGTCATTGGTGGCGTCCATTTACTCCCAACTTAAGGAATTTCTCAATCAAATATTTAAAAAAATGGCTTTAAATGCTCTCCTCGATGCTTGGCAATGCGATGGAATTCTTCCCCTTCAGGGGGGAGGGGTTTAATAAGCATTAAGTTAAAACAATTAGTTTTGACCACGTTTCCAGATTTAAACTGTAGAATAACAAGATTTAATTAATTAAAATAATTTTCAAAATGATTGTTTAAATATACAAGACGTATTTAGGCATTTTTTGCATGTTTGATAGATAAACAATGCTCATCTTCTTCAGGGTAACTTATAAACAACAAAATATATTATTTGGGTTTTTGTTCTTACAAATTATTCCGACTATTATCCGTACCCCAATGGTAATAATGCAGTTTCTCATCCAGAACTGTACGAAAAAACACACCAGTTTGACATAAAAAAACCTAAACCAAAAATACTGACCAGCACAAATAAAATACCAGACAACAACACTACCACTTTAAAAAAGTAAAGAAAAACGTAGAAAACTTTAAAAAAATACTATGTACTGAGCTTAAACATTACGATTACTTACCTAACCTTTTGAAAAATTACACTGGAAACAAATTTAAAATCAATTTTAAAAAGGAGATGATGATTACACGTATTGAGCGTAGAAATAGTACTGGAGAAGGTAGGGAACAGAAAAGATTTTTTTTATTATGAACATCGAGCAGGTAGTCTTTTATTAAAAAAACGAAGAATTGTGTTTAAATACTTTTAAAAATAATTTCGTAATTTTAACAAAAATAAGTCCCTTTTTATTATCATTTGTTTTCGGTTTATTTACAGTTGTTTATATTTGCTGTAAAAACTAAACACTCTTAAGTCAATTTGTAGTTTGATTCTTGCGTAATTTGTTTGTCAGTTTTCCTCCCGGATTACATCGACAGCTTTGAACTCCAGGAAACTTTAAATCTTAGCAATTCGAGCGCAGATCCGCTAAACCCCACGAGATAAAGACTCAGTTAACCGAGGCTTTAGCGCTCCTGATCTTCCGGTTAATACGAATAAGAAACAGTTTCGCCGAGATCATTATTCGATACAGTATAGCAGAGGTGGCCAACCGGTCGATCGCGATTGTAGCTATTAGACGAATGCGACAAGGATAGGAAAAAAAAACTAGGTTTGAAAAAAGAGACAGTTCAGGAAAAAAAAACATTTAATGTAAAACATTTGTTTTAGATCTGATTTAACAGCGAAACGTTCCATAGTTCCTGGACTGGCACTGAGACGAAAGACTGAAAACCTCCTCACCTTTACGTAAGACACGATCGAGTCTCCTTGGCGGTGCCCACACAAACGGAAAATTGCTTGTTGTCTAACGAATAAAGCTGCCTTAGAAAGCTCTCTGTAATTTGGTAGCTTTAGCATCTTTGTGTTGAAAGAATGTAATCCAGAAGCGCATAATATGCATTTCTTTGGATCGACAAAAAAGAAAAGTGAATTTTTCACTGATTGGGAATAAATTTATTGGACATGATCAATTCGATTCGAAATTATTACATAACTTTTTAAAAGCCTTGAAATTCTGTTTAGAAGCCACCGGATTTGTATATCCAAAAGAACCTAAAACAGGGCTACGGACAGTAGCGAAAAGCTACATTTGGTAATGACAGAAAGGAGGAAAGGGACAAAACCATAGAATGTGTTCAAAAGAGTGATCAGGATATAAGATATACGAAGGGGAATCAACAATAATATAGACAAATAATTCTTCATTAAATTTATCATAACCTGATAAAAACTGTGTAGTCCAGTGATAGGGGATAACCCAAGAAAATTTTAAGTGCTGATGGAATAAAGAAAAAAAAAAAAAGGTAACCTTCCCTGAAGGAGAAGATTCCCATGGTGTGTGCCTAGCATCAAGAAGAGAATTTAAATATTTTTTTATATCCGATTGATATACCACCAATAACAGAGAAACGCATTCGTAAGACTCTGTATAGTAAAAAGTAAATCGTAGGTCTAATCAAGTTGGCCACCCCTGCAGTGCAGAACCACGCAACGGCTCGTGGCAGGGATAAAGTTGAACCAGCGCAGCGTCGCGCAGCGATTACGGAAAAAGATAAATTTCCAGTCGTGTTTGAGAATAAAATTATTTCAAAATCAGATGCGTACTTAAATGACAACACAACCTTTTTATCGAAGCCGCTTTTTGATGTGCCGTAAACGTGTGAATTGCGTAATTTTAAAACTTACGAACGCAATTCACGATATTATCGTAAACAGCATACTCAATTCTTATATAGGTGACGAAAGTTTTACCAATGAAATCTTGCAGTGCAGATAACAAATCGACAGAGGAAAAGAAACAGTTCCTAAGCGACATGTTGCTAACTTTAAAAAAGAGCTAATGAAAGTTTTTTTTAAATTACTTATTAAAAAATCTCATATTTCAAATTTTTATTTACATTAGGTAGAGATCACGCCAAAATAATAGGTGGATTCAAGATTTTTTCACTAATTTTAAAAAACAGCAAAAAAACTTATGTTGGCTCTTTTGTAAAGTGCTTAGTTACTTTTCCTTTCCACCGTCGAAATGCATAATTGTAATCAACTGCAATCATACAACTGATACGAATAATTTTCCACGAGATCAAATATTGAAAAAAAATAAAATAATAATCAGTTCCTTTTCTTAGTCTTAGAGGTGGAGGTCAGTGCTATGCAAGCTCCTGACGTCACTGCGACCTGTAAAGATCTTTTGTGATGGGTCCCCGTGAATAGTTCTAGCCCTCCAAGTCTAGGTCTATAAAGAGCCTGTCTACTGTGTGTCAGGCAAGAGTTTACATTTTGCTAAATCTCCTTCTTCAAGCCAAGATCCGTAAAGTATTGGGCCATAAGGCAGGAAGCGGGCTCTTTAACATCCTCAAGTTTACCCAGTGGTCCCCTGAGAATGAGATTCCTTTTATGATGTAAAGCATCCCACTCACATATAATGTGTACAGGTGTTTCCTCATCTGCGCTGCAGAACCTACATCTAGAAGTTGCGGAAAGGTTCATTCTAGCAAAGTGTTTGTTCAATCTGCAGTATCCTGTTAAGGCTCCTGTCATAACCCTCACTTGATTTCGGCTGAGCTTTATTAAGTCAAAGGCAAACCTTTGCGAGTATCCTTTTATCAGTTCCTTCGCATGGTGCTACTAATACTACGCTCTGAATCCTGGCCCGTAACCTAAGCTCGTTAGGAGGAGCACATTTGAGCGACCCACAGAAGGGTTCCGGGCCTATAAGGGCTGACTCAGCTCCCAGCTTTCATTCATCAGCTGCCTCGTTAAACCGTCAACGTTTGAGTATCCAAGTAGCCAAATTAATGTCACACTGTTTGTTACACACACCGACACAATTAAGCGCTCGTGGGCATTCCAAGGTTAATTTAGAATTGATATTGACAGAGCTCAGTGCTTTTAGAGCAGCTTGACTGTCTGAGATAATATAAAATCTTTTGTTTTTGTATTGCCTGCGCAAATTTTCATGTGCGCAGGCATAGATGGCATAGAGATTCGTTAGGAAGACAATGTAATATTGCCTGAGGCTAATGTTTATTATTAATGATAATAAGATACTAAGGATCGCATTTTTACTTTACTTGTATAAACATTTTAAATATTAAAATGAATTCTAGATTCTGCCTCTTTTGGGTTTCCCTGCGATTGCCTTTAGTACTTTCATCTCTGACGTTCTGAGCAGTTATTTGGTTTTTCTATTTAGTTTTTCAACTTGGTTTTTCGTATTTTTTATTTTTTCTCCATCTATCCTCGCCTCTCTTGATACACCATGATTTGGTCTGACACACGTTTTGTACATCCGAATTATGTTTCCAATAATCATGCGTTCATTGTACTATACATTTCTTGGGCATCCAGATGTTTACTAACTGCGATGGATATGTTTACATCATCACTATAGCAGCATCATCTGCATCGCGTGGTCGACATCCAATCCCATATCATTATATATTATCAAACCAACCTGTTCAGAGAGTTGATACCGTACGCGATCTGGGTGTTATTCTTGATAGCAAACTTACATTTGAGAATCACTTCGATGACATACTGACCCGTGCACATAGAAACCTTGGTTTTGTACTTCGTACATGTCAGGTATTTAAAGATATCGCGTGTATTAAAATGGTCTACTTTGCTCATGTTCGCAGTTTGCTCGAGTATGCCTCTTCTGTTTGGTCTCCACAATATGTCACACATAAAGAAAAGTTTGAGAAAATTCAATGGACATTTCTTAGACATCTTAACTGGAGATGCAGGTATACCGATCTCAATTATATGTCTTCCTGCAAAAAACCCCACTTGCTTACTTTAGAAGATCGCCGTCTACTGTTGGACATGGGGGTGCTTCATGACATACTCAGTGGACGCCTTGATAGTCCGGCTCTTTTGTCAGAGTTATCATTAAATGTCCCCGGCTACCGCACCCGTCACACGTCGAGCTCTCTATTTCATGTGCCAGCAGTTCGTACGAACTATGCCCAGAACTCTCCACTTATACGTTTTGCTAGTGAATATAATTTGAACTTTCCCCTTATTGATCCATTTGATTGTAAAAAAAATAACATTTAAAATGCGCGTCTTAAAACATTCTTTTTTGTCTTATACTTAGTTTCAATAATAAAGTTTTATTTTATTTTATTAAATTTTATCTCTATTTCTTAATATTTTATATATATTTATATTTTCGATACCTGACACCCTCTTTCCAATATAACACCCACACACCCACCCTCTCACTCACTTACACTCACACAAACACACTAGTATGTATTGTACGTGTATTTAATGTATTTCTGTGGATATCTGTCATTGGTTTTATTCTCTAAATATATGTTATTTGTTATATTTGTATTACATGTATTACTGTTGATATCCCCAATAAATAAAATAAAATAAAATAAAATAAAATAGCATGTGATGTTAATGACCTTATCTCCCTTAGTAGATTCACTCCTTTTTTTATTCTTAAAAGCGTTTTTTTATATACTTATTCTATGCTTGTGTAAGAAAAGGTTTTTGGCGTATATACTGTTATGCTATATTTAGTTATAAAGGTGCTAAACTTGCTTTGTTTCTTTGTTGTTCTCAATATGTATGAAATCGGGTTGTGGTCCTGTGGCTAGTGTCTCGGACTCACGGACCAAAGGTCCGTGGTTTGAATCCCACTCTACCCCAACTCGATTCCTTTTTCTAATAGTGAGTTATTTACAACTCGTTGAAAATGGCCCTCAAAATGAAATATTTGGGTAAATCATAAAAACGCAAATATTTCTTTTTTTAAAAAAAAAGGTGTTATTTTCTAAATGTTAATATCATTTATGTCCCAGATTGAGTTGTTGTAACTCCTGGGAATGTAATTCAACGTATTATACGTATAAAATACTTTGTGTTTTATGATTTATAAACAAAAATAATATTAAAAGATTGATATTCAATGTGTATATGGGACATAAATGAATAGAGTCTAAGCCTTTGCAAGGAATACGCCTAATATTCAGGATTGAAAGTCTAAATGCACCCCGATGGGGTAAGTCTCATGCTAGGGCGGCAGCCGCCTATCGCGCTATTAGATCGACTCAAAAGCCGAGCGGGCGGGTAAGGTGGGCAGGGCGGGCGGCTCACTGAGGGCGGGAACACGTATATCAGACGGAATTCTCACATCGGCGGTTTCCAATTTGTGCTGCAGTTTCTTCGTCTTTTACCCCGGCCCCCGCTTCGGAGAATGTCTCCTCGGCATCATAGGGTCAAGCTGAATTACATTTTAAGAGCATTTGTATGCCGTAAAGGCAGAAAAATTAATTGAATTCATCGCAACCAATACTCAAAAACATTCAAGGAAAGCAGTACATTGCGTTTTATTTATCTTGTAAAATAAAATATTTACTAAGTTTCATGTGACATACTTAACATACTGGCGGCCTCCGTGGTGTAGTGGTCAAGAGGCTTGACTCACACACGGAAGGTTCCGGGTTCGATTCCCGGTAAGAACACAAAAATCAAATGTGATTTTTCTCAAGCCCGGGTATTCTGTGAAGTAATTCACCACTGTAATTAGGCGTCCTGGCCTGTTGTGGTGAAAAAAAAATACATAAAAATTTATTGTATTCCTTTACTTTAAGTTTTATTATCTTTAAATCCCTTTTGTATGCGATGTATGCAAGGGAAGCTATTTGCTGATGAATGTCAATAAATCAGATCGATCGGAATAGATTTTTAGAAGAAAAAGAAAAATATTAAAAATATCATCTTTACATATTAGTATAAAGTGGAAAGAATAGAAGTGCATTTTTAAATATGAAGCTAGAAATGCATTTTACACAAAAAAGGAGCAAAAAATAAAAATGAAGTAAGGAAGAGAAAGAAAAAAAAAATAAAAAAAATCATCACTTATTAGTAGAAAATAAATGGGGATACATAATAAAACATACATAGATTGCAGTGGAGAACAGGAGTACATTTATTCGTATAGGTAATATAAAAATAATCTTAAAATTAGAAGAAGTTAATAATAAATGCTGTTTTATTTTATTTGATAGATTTCTGTTATCGACAGCTGAAGCACAGAGAATGTGTTCATAATACCAAATTCGACATTTATATATTATTTATACGTATCTATATGTAGGTAGAAATTTATGATATTTTTTTGTAGATCACACTGCAATGTGGTTCCCTATGTACCACCGGGGGAGATGGCGGTATGGTGACATGAGAAACAGACGAATTATACTACTTGAATTAATGTGTTCCCAGTTTATAAATTTTGCCTGCAAATAAATGGTTCTGTATTAATGTGTCGTTGATAAATTACCGCTGAACGAAATTCAGCTTTGCATTCAGAGTGTGCAGAGAAGGTACTCCATTCTGCATAATGTTTATGTAAATTTATTGATGTCGATGATTCCACATGAAGTACTTATAGAAACTGATTGGATCGAAGTCACAAGGGGTGAAACCAAAAATTATCTTTAAAATATTAAGTCAAGTAATTTTAATTTACGTGATTTTTCCTGACTAGAATTTTTTTTTTTTTTTCTCATAAAAACAAAACGCATTATGGAATTTATACAATGGTTACAATATGTCAGTAGAAATATATACATTAAATGTGTCTCAATTCCATTATGAGTATAATTTTTATTATAACATAATGATATTTACTCTAAGTACTAATTTTAGTCACAAAAAAATATTATATCCGTTTTATTATTGTACAAGTTAGTGAAGGTGAGTATATATGTATATTTAGGGTGTGTGAGGATGTGTATATGTGTATGGGTGTGTGAGTGTTGTATGTATGCGAGAGTGTGTTGTGAATATAAAAGTATCAGTGATTTTGAAAATGAAATAAACTAATTAAGCACGGTGAATTGTTCGTTATAATGTATCAACACTGATATTTATTTATATGTAACCTCAACACCTACGTTGTCTTTTTGAATGTCATTTGTTGTCTTTTTAAATTTCATTTGTTGTCTTTTTGAATTTCATTTGTTGTCTTTTTAAATTTCATTTGTTGTCTTTTTGAATTTCATTTGTTTTCTTTTTACCTTTTTTTTCTTTCATTTTTATTATGTATATAAGTCAATAGATGAAAGGGTTAAGGAAACTGGGATGTTTCAACATGAAAAGAATGGTGAATACTAGACAATGTGTAAAGTGGTTACATGAACCTGCCAATGACTGGTCATAAGCCCTATGAATGCCTAGACTTCTATATTCCATTTTTAAACATGTTTTCCCTCGCTGTCGCAATAAATCTTTTTTTAAATAAGTACTATACGTCCAAATGTTTAATAGAGCCTGTGCAATGTGTTAGTGCCTCTCAGTGAACCAAGAAAATGCACAATTTTTATTTGAGTGGGCACGCACATTTGAATGGTTTTTATGAAAACTTTTTGGTACGTACACATAAGCAAAAGTTATTGAAGATTTGACTGAAAATAATAAAATACTTTAATCACGAGACTACTTAAAACCAAAACACATTGTTTTTATTTGATTCATTTTCCAGTTTGATAATTCTTTAAGAAGTTCCTCACAGAGAATCCTGCTAAATTATTTACAGAATTTGTATGTAACGCAATAGAGTCCTTATATCGTAGGTAGATGTAAAGCTTGCATCTCCTTTTGAAACGCGAGTAAAATCTTCTCATAGAGCACGCTCCGTATAAATATGAGGAGTTCATTCATCAACCGCAACATCCTTCCTTTCCCAGACGCGCTTGTATCGAAGATAAATGCGTATTTTTTTTTCATTCCTTAGAGCATAGTAAGACTCCTGGGAACGAAAACCTTAACGTATCGTTGGTTTCGAAGCTGGCCAAAGGAAAATTACCAAAGTTCAGGCAGCGAAGATTAGTTTGACACCAGCGAAGAGTTATAGCAGTAAAGAAAAACACAGAAATCGAGGTTTAAGATTCAGATGTAGCACAAAATCAAAAGAGACCCATCATTTATTTTAATTAAATTAATCGAGCTATTGGGAATTGTGTCTTTTTACTCAAGGGCCTGTGCAGTCGGCGACCCTGTTTCCTTTGTGTTTCGTACTTTCTGGACTACGCAGGATCCCGTAAGTCCCGAGATGCTAGTGGCCTAATTACAAGGAAAGGAGAAGAAACAAGATGTAATCCAATTAGCTGCGAGGGTGGAAAGGAATCACAAGTTAGAAGACTATGTACTAAGCTCGGACAAGATGGATGGCGTCATATCGAGAAGTATCGCCTTGCTAACGTTAAAATTCTTTTTAGCCTCAGTGTTCAGAATGTAATTCAAGGATTTATCTGTATTTGAGTATTTAATTACAAACGATAAATTTAGTACAAATTCACAAAATGTTAACAGACCGCGTAGTAAGCCATGTCGAATACGATAATTTTATTCATTATTAATTTGTTAGACACCAATGATCATATTTTTATTTTATTAAGGAAAATTCCAGCAACACTATATTTCATAAAGTATAATTATTTAGTATTTGAAATTGTTGCGACAGACGGGAAAAACAGTATTATTTCAAAGATTTATTTCTATGTGTACCTAAAAATTGATTCACAAATCAAATAATAATTACATACTTATATTTTGTTTTCAAAGCAACTTTTTTAAACATAAATTATATAGATATAAAGAGGCGATACATATACATATTTCAAAACATAATAAAAACTTTTCACTATAAAACTGGCAACATTTCCAAATTAACTCACATATGAATTAATCACGACATTATTTTGAGTCGTTCGTATTAAAGATTTAAATTTTATTTAATTTGTTTTTTTATGGACGTAAAAAAACTTCTGTTAAAAATAGTGCATTATTTGAAAAGTCAACTTTTATTTCAAAATATACCGAAAATAAAATAAATTTATCATTGTGACTCACACTGTATGTCAATTATACCAAATTATCTAAGTAATATTGAAATTCCTAAGCTTCATTGTATGGGGAGATACCGCAATGAGAAAAACCGTATTTTGTCCTTTTCTCAAGATTAATGAAATTTCTAAAAAATGTAACCCCGTAACCCAACTAAACGTCCATAGATAAACTAACCGCGGGATCAATCGTGATAGTTACATCCCTAATAATAATCGATACCTACATAATGGCCCAATTATTTCACATTCCTAAATCTTGCCGTATACGACCGTTGCGTTGATAATTCAGAGGGAGTCGGAGGTTTATTATGTCAAAATAACATTAAATCTTTCAAAATAAACCTTAGCATTTAGTAAAAAATGCGTGTAGGAAGACGAGATACAAGGGAAGCTGGTATCTCTCAAAACTAAGTAAAATGGGTTAGAAATGTAACTAAATAAGAATAAAATTATGCAGAATTTTTAAAAGTCGTTACTAATAGAGTTATTCAAATTTTTGTTAATTTATCAAAATTATTATTTAGATAGTTACCCCCGTACGCATTGTGTTAGCAGTAAAAAAGTAAGCTGGGAGTGTTATCAAATGTATAATATGATGCGTAATTGGCTGAGAGAGAGAGAGAGAGAGAGAGAGAGAGAGATCTTTTTTGTACTAACTGATACATAATAAAATATTTTTTTGCTACTTGTACCCAGATTATATATTTTTGTGCAAAAACTGTGGTGAAGGTAGACATAGAAAAGTCGGTAAATATTTAATAAAATTTAGTAAATTGTTTGACTCCAAAGTTACAGCTATAAATAATAATAAATTGTTTAAAAAAGGCTGTAGTCTGGTAAAACGCACGCAAAATGAAAAAATCATACGGTTTTGCCATTTTAAAACGAATGTTTATTTTAATCGCGTAATAATAAAAACATAAATAAAATAAAAACAATAATTTTGAAAGGTATTTCTATTAAAAAATATCCCTCTAAGTTTTGTGTAACTAAAATATAATTACTTTTAGACCAGCAGATTACGCCATTTCAAATTTAGACCAGGTATCTGGGTACTCACATAAAGACCAAGTATTGAACTAAAATTTGTTGTGTTCATTTGAAAATAATAAATTGGAAAGTGGCAGAAGCAAAATCTAAATTTTTTGGTACCTTACCGGTACCGAAAAGTGCAGGTATGAAAAAAATAAAAACGTAATTAAGATATTGTTACAAATCGAATATTACAACCAGAATTATCTTTTTAAAAAATGAGAATACAACTCTATAAAAAAAGGACTTTACCGAAGGCAAAATTTTACGTTATTATTCTAAAATTATTACAACAAATTTTAGTTCAATACTTATTCTTTATATGAGAACCCAGATACTTAAGTTTAGTATAAATTTGAAATGGCGTTATCTGCCGGTCTAAAATTAATTATATTTTAGTTACATAAAACTTATAAGTATATTTTTTAATAGACATACCTTGAAAAAATTGTTTTTATTTAATTTATGTTTTTTTTTTTTTATTATTACGCGTTAAAAAAAAAATTCGTTTTGAAATGGCAAAACCGTATGATTTTCTCATTTTGCGGGCGTTTTACCAGACTACAGCGTTTTTTTTTCGGTAGGAACAAATACTAATTATCGGTTACTTATGCTTACCTGCTACCGATTCTGTATCTTTAAAAATACTTCGAATGCCTCTACAACTTTGTCAATCTTTTTTTTACATAAAAAAATATTGATCGATTTAGGAATTTGAAAAAATAACCAATTCTTCGGACTTTATAAATCAGGCCCTTTAATAACCCGGCTTATCAAAGACTTGCGCTCGGAGGGCAAGAATTAATTTACGGGGACCCGTCACAGAAGATCTTCTCAGATTGCAACGACGTGACGTCAGGAGCTTGTTCGTTACGGGCCCCATTTAATAAAAAATCTATGTATTTATAAGAATTATGCCGCAAAACAATAAAACAATAATATTTAAACCAAAATAAAATTTGACAATAAAAAGGAGAAGCTTTCAACTGCAATAAAAACGTGTAATATCTACGTATTAAATTTGAATTCCTGAAATCCTGCGCTGAAAATTAAGAGTTTCATTTTACTCAACAGATTCTGTGGGAATTTAGACATTTGTAGAACGTGCATAAACAATTTTACTTGTTAGTTCCAGGCTGTTGGACAGGCAGAGGAGAAGGTGAAGAGGGAGGTAAAGCTCCCCAACTCCACATCCCTCCACTTCCACACACCCCTCTATTCATTTGACGATTGCCGAGCGTAAAGTCAGGTAAGGGATACAAAAGCTTATAAGCATAATTAATATCAAAAGCTCAAATTTCAATTAGATTGGATTAGATTCCGGAAAAATGTTTTGAATTTAATTTCTTTTAATGTGTTTTTAAGTCCCAAATGAGAATTCACTCTGTTTTCATTTGTATTTTTCAGCCTTTACACTTTAAAGGGGAAATTTTGGTTCCTGAATTGATGTAACAACTTAAGGCACGCAAATATTATTTCCTTATTTGCACCATAAAATCCTTTGATTATAATATAAAGGTAAAATAATTACCGATTTTCGTCAATAAAGCCAAACATTTTCAAATAATCATCATCAGACAAATAAATACTTCAGTTTTAAATCACCTTTAAAAAAAAACGTCAGATTTTCCAGAAGTTGAACCCGCGACATTACGCGGTAGGCGAATGCGTCAACCACTACATTAACAGGCGTTTTACTATTAGATTTCCATTTTCAGGATTTTTAACATAGAGCAGCCATCGCGTCAAAATAGTTGTCCGGGATTGTGTACTCTTCTCTAACTGTACTCTTCATCCACCCGGACTACAGGCATAGTCTCAATTTCATACCAAAATAAAATATAAAAAACATATGCTTTTGTGAGTTATATACTATATATTCCACTGAGAATTTTTAAGAAATGTATTTATTTCATCCACAATGTACGTAAATCGTTATTTGCAATAAGGTCCAATAGGTAAAAAAAAAGCTGTTGTGCGTTCAGATGTTTCATAACCCTATTTTAAGGTGTTAGTGCCTGTCGAAAAATCAAGTAAACATGCAAATTTCGTTTGTGTTAGCAGGCACATTACAATGATTTATATGAAAGATTATTGTTACGCACACATAAAGCAGAGGGTATTGAAGATTTTAATATAAATAAATAACGTCGACGATGTCAAAGGTCGAACCTGAGACCTCGCGTGGGGTAGCCAATGGTGCCTCATGATACTTAATAATAACGAATTCGTATGATTACGCCATTATCGTGAAAATCACCTCAAGAAAGCTTACCAATACATTTAGAAGCGTACACGTAATTTTAGTAGTAAGTAACAAAATGTAACTAACTTTTAAAACCTACTTGCTTTTGAAAATCTCATTTAAATGTACAAAAAGATAAAAATATTGATAAGTACACTAAATGTATTTCGAAGGGCCAAACGCTCGTCAAAGAAGGAACGAAAATGTATTTCCCTTGGGTTTAAGGTACTTTCAAAGTATTTTCAACTTGAAAATATGGCCAATCATTTTATCTTTGCTTCTCTTAAATTGGAAAAAAGGACCTATATAATTCCATAGTCAAAATCAGAGCATTTTAACTAGAGTATATTAGAGCATTTTTAAAAATCCATAATTTTTTTTAAACATGAGTGTAAATTCATAAAATGTAATTAGTACTTAACCACTTTTTATTATAGAAATAAAAGACAAATGATACTTTAATCCACAAATTTGGAATATGAAGTGACCGGTTTCATTGCTTTCGCGACATCTTCAAGACTGGTATCTTTATTAAGAAATTCAATGTATTTATACAAAACAGAGATAGAAAATTCAAAATTATATGAAAGTAAATCAAATTAAATGATTTTTATCTTAAGGATCATAACAAAATGTTTCAGGTAAACTAATGAGTTGATAATGATATTTCTAATTAGTTAAATTATTGTATTTATATTATTTTTAATTGTTTTATCCTTCGTGATTTTGATTTCTGTCAATTATGATTTAATATTTATATTATAAGAAATATAATATCTAATATAAAATAATAATGAATATTATAATAAATTACAATAAACTTTCATCAAGAATTTTCATTTACAAACTCAAATGTTCTTAACCACTGTTTAGTGTCAAGATGAAAAAGTGCAATCATCAAAGTCATCTTTATTGATTTTAGTTGTTTAAGGTCTTATTTTACCGAGTTAATTGAGGGATTAGAACTATACAATATATTACTGACACTTAAAATTACTAAGATTAAACTGGCGAATCATTTATTATAAAATAGTTTTAAACCTTTCTATCCATACAAGTGTATTGGAAACAATTAAAATAACAATATCAATAGAACGCCTTGTTTTTAATTACATTGATGAAGATGTTATTTTATTGAATGTGTTTTAATGATTTTCAAATTCATGGTGTATTGAATATCATTGACGCACTGAGAAATGTTAAATCAATAAGCTTTATTATTTTCAATTGCAAATATAATAAATTAAGTACCTAAACACATTTGCTAATCAAAATAGTTATTATTAATAGTTTTTGTATTCACAATTTTGCACGAAACGTAAAAGTTAAAACGAAAAACGAATGCAGTTTGTTTTGTTTTATTTAAAATGTTAAACTTTTTATTTCTGTTGTTTGTAAAATGCTATTCCAAGTTGCATGTAATAGTGTCTGAACTGCCGTAAGGCAAATGCCTTCTACTGGGACTTATTTAATATAGAGGCAGACGCAAAACCGCAATAAGAACAGTTTTGTATCTAAGTTGTTGCGATTTTAATTCCCATGAAAAGATTGCCACATTAATTTGTTCCGCGCCCTAGCACCGCAAAGAGAGAAAAGGGCGGAAAAGTCTGAAAAGGGTTGTAACATGAACACCAATGGCTGCTTCGGACTGAATGAGTCTCGAATTATCTAAGATCTTGCATTAAATGCTTTCGCTCGGGTTGCGTTTCTGCGGCCTGCACTGAATACAAGATCCTGTGATGTTCAGAATGACGCTCTACTATTTGCACTGGTGAGAGCCTTGCTTAAGATATAAGCTGGAAGGCCTCTTCCGTTTACATCGGGTCATCGCTGCATACATCTTTCAGTAGGAGCCCCGTGTTTTGTTACTTTGGCTGGAATCTGCATAGCTTCAAAAGTATCTTTATACCCAATGTAGTTTTTGTTTTTGAATTTACGTTCGCAATAATTATTGGTTGGTGAAGCTGTAAAACGCAAAAAGATAAATCAATCGTGATTTTGGCCAGGATAAAACCGCTTAGACTTTGAAATATTAAAAAAAAAGTTGAATTGATTTTCCCTTTTCATCTTTAAAACGAATAACTCGTTTTTTCACATGGTTAAGATTGTTTCTATTACTTTTGAATGCGCTTTAAATTAAAGATGCCTTCGATAAAAAAAATCTAGATGAAACAGATACGTGCATCTAGGTACATCATCCAAATTTATTTACCACTCATAACGTTAGATCTTTATGAAAATAATTATATCAACTGGGAATACTTTAATGTACAAGTAAAATAATCGTGTACTTAGTAAAGTAAGTCAGAATATCTTTCTTTTCCATTCAGTGTTTCGATTTTAAGTGTTATAATATAATTCTTTCTCACATCGTAAATCATTAACGCGTTTTCCGTAAATCCCGGGAGCCGTTGTGAGTTGGACGATGAGTAGGAAATACGCCGAGGGCACGCAGGTCGTATAATGACCGAGATGAGACAGTTTTTAGAACAAAACGACACAATATGGAGGACAAAGTAAGTCCGCGGGTTAAGACAATAAGCCATACATTATTCTAGGGCCTCAAAAAATGAGCGCCAGGAGCCGCGCCGTTAACCCGAGTAGCCACGCATAAATTGGGTTTAGGGAAATTTCTCGAAAGTGTAATAAGATGCCATCAGAATTTATTCCACAAAAACTGTATATTTCGATGTGGAAAATCTCGGAATAAGAATATTCATAGCCTCTTCAACGTAGCACTTGAAAACTCGTCTGGGCCAGATAAAACGTAACTGGGTTAATAAAAATACAACTGACATAAAAAGCAAGTACTTACCTACATAACTCAAGTATGTTTAAGTTATGTGACGCCCTAAGTAGCAGATAGGGGGTGAAAAAATTAAATAAAATACTTTTTTTTACTAAGCGATTAATTTATTGTGTGTGGAGCTTTTAAGGGGGTTCTAAATCGTTGTGGGCCGCATGAATTCATTTTTCAAACTTATCAACTCCTCTACAAGAGTATTTCCGAACTTTATTGAATTTATTATATAAAGAGGTTATTCGCCAAAAAGAGGTTCCTTTATTGACGCCAAATCACCAACAAAAAGTCGTGAATTTGAATAGGGAGCAGATGTACGTTTGCGATAGCATCGGAAAATGATAAAAGTTTTCAACAGTGACATCTGTAAATTTAATAATATTTTTTTTCATGCTTTATAATATTTGTTTTTTACAACAGGCCTTACAACTTGTATACAGGATCAAGCCACCTTTTTGTTAAAATCCTTGGATAGAAGCTACAGTAAATTGCAATAAAAGATTGATCAAGGAACAAATCATGCATAATACTTATCGGCTATTTAAACGCACGTATCACTTAAAATGAGAACCTTTTATTGTTGCCAATTTTTCATTAGTTTTTGGATATGTAGGGTCTTAGGATGTTTGTATTTACAATTCTAATGATTATTTAAGCATCTTTCATTGTGTGTTTTACTTTCATACGCAAATTAATGTAACAAGATAAAGTCAATTAAATTATATTATTCTACCTCACACTAATTTGTCAATCTGTCGCAATCTTTACAAATTAATAATATTTCTTATACATTTTAACAAGTCAAAAAACATTGTCCTGTGACTGACGTGATAAAAGTCCGGATTTACATTTCAGAAAATATTATGACAGGTTAATCAAAATTTCTAGAAAATTTGATGAAAATAGCTAGTATCAATAAATACTTTGACGCTTTAATAAACAGATTGAAGTTATGGAAAAAGTTTTATAATTATATTTTCCATTTCTCGAATTCACAATTAATAACAAGCAAGGTAAAATTTAATAAATTTGGAATAAGACATTTGATTATCCTGCTTATCTTTTGTAGCGTTTTTCGTAAGTATTCAATCACAAATTTTTTGGTACATTCAAATATTTTTAGAATCGTCAACGATCACTTGAATATTTTAGTAATAAAGAATAAAATGCTCGGAGATATAATATATAAACAAATCTTCCATTTTTCAACAAATACTCTGCAAATATAATACTTTCCCATTTATTTTTATTTTTTTATTAATCTTTAAACTCTTACGGATTATTTCATTCATTTGACCGAATAATTTTTCACATTTTATTCATACACTGTTATTAATGTTCTAACATCTTTTGAAATAGTTGCTTGAGTCCTTTGTATAGTTTTGTTGATAGTTTATTCCATAATTTCAGTCCCTGGATTATTATTGTTGGTAATATTGTTCTGATATTCTCGTAGTGAGTCCGTGTTAAAACTATTTTTTTAAGGTTTCAATTATTTGTCTACAATTATATAAGTGACTAATTTATCAATATTTTTAAAAGATTCACATTGAAAATTATACACTCAAACGCACTGTACGTACAAGAAATCACACAGATTTACACAAAACCACCTTGCATACTCAAACTCATACACACACATCTTACCATGTAAGTGCAAAGATTTATTTTAAGAAAACCCCACTGGTCCAAGTTCAATAAACATGTCATTATGAACCTAGCTTGCCTATCGATAATACATATTTAGCGGTTTAATTTATTTATTAAGTTTACCCAATTAGTCATAGTCTACGCGTTTAATGTATTATGCATTATAAACTATTTTATGTTTAATTATGGAAATCACTTCTGAATATTATATTAAAGACCCAGATTTTAACAAAACATATATGTTTATACACATACGGTAAGTTCTATTTTTGTATCTATTTTGTTTTGTTATTTTATTTTTTCTCGCATACATATGTTAAGAAATTTAAATTATATTAATAATCTTTAGTTGGTTGAAAGAAATTACAATTTTGCAATAAACCCGCCAATGTACAAATGTTAATGAACAAAAAGTTAAATAAATAACTAAAAATAAATTCAAAAATCAACCTTGTTTTAACCAGTTTTTTTTTTAACCGACTGGTTTTAAAGCTCAAAATTCTTTATCAAGGTATAATCAACTTACGGATTTTATCCTATTTTATTTTAACGGTGTTTACTAATTATTAAATCAAAACATATGGAGCTAACAAGTCTCTTTTTGTCATGCTGTTCTTGTAAAGATGAGAAGTGAGACTTGAATGTTTGCTCCATATGTTTCGTTTTAATATTTAGCAAACACTGTTAAAATAGAATTGGTTCAGATTCATAATTAAATTATACCTCGATAAATAATCTTGTATAGCTTTGAAACCTGTCAGTAGAACAAAAATGGTTAAAAAAAGGGTTTCATATTTATTTTATTAAAATGAATAATATAATAAAAATCGATGTTTAAGAAATTCGGGTTCTCGAAAACATTCGACGTTTAAAACAGGAGTTTTAACTGTTAGTAGGGTCGCAGTGAGTCACATCTTGCTGGAGGATGTGATTCTATAAAATGCTGCGAACGCCCAGTTGCATTCCACCGGCAACACTACTGACTAGTCCAACTCGTTAGCGTCCACGTCGCGAACCCTGGGCAATAGGATCACACTCATAATGGTGTGATCACAGCAGATAACGAGAGGATGAAAGGCGAGTTTTTGGCGCCTCAAAACCAAAACCGACCAGCTAAGGGAAGGTAACCCCGACAGAAAATCCACCAGAGAAGGCAACGGGAAACCACTCTGGTCATTTTTTCCCAGGAACAACTATGGCGAGTACACCAATAAGCAATCGTCCTGGCTGCGAAATGTCAAATTATCGCAGGACAGATACATATGCTTTCGCTGTAGTGATCGCCTACGTCGGGGGGACCCGGCAAGGCACTAGAAGAAGAAGAAATTTAAGAAATATAAGAAGAAGCAAAAACTCTTATGGAAGTAAAACCTCTTAAATAATTGTATTACATAACTTATTTAATTAAAAAAAGAACCTTTTAAGCTTTAAAGAACATGGAAACTACAACCGCTTTCTTTATGAATATTAATTTCCCATAATATTGAAAGAAGCAGTTTCGTAATTAAAGACATCTTTGAAATGAATATTGCAATTTCTTGAAGCTGACACCGGCGCTATATGCAATGAGCAAAGTCGGCCCTTTGAAGTTTCCTAGAAGGTTTATTTTAGAAATATCTTCGTATGGATGCAACGATGTGAAATTACAAAAAGGAAATATCGGCAGGGAAACACGCTTCTTAGGAAGTTTACAAAGGCGATAAATAGCAGGGGCGAATCATCAAAGTAAGCGATTATGCACAGCTTACCATTATAATTGACGTTCGATAATAATGTTTTATTGTAAACATGTTTACGCGAAAATAAATAAAATAATTGTTAACAAATGACAACAGGGAAGGAGAACACCATGAAGAAGGAAATATGGAAATCTAGGCATTTACAGGGCCTATGACCTCAAAATGGTGAATATTTCACAGCGTGTAAAGTAGCCACTTAAACCAGCCGCATCTGATTGTGCATAGGGCACAATCGAATGCGGTTAAGCAGATGATGATAATGATATTATTTATTAAATATTTACAAAATCATTTCGATTTGCATTATTACATAAATATCTCTTAATACTAAGTATTCATGATATTTTATCACTGAATCAATGCGCAATGATTCGTGAAATAACGTTACACGTTATAAGGCAATAGGAATTATCAACAATCATCTCATCTCGCGTAGTTGGAGAAAACAGAGCAATTGAGTATGCGGTTAGTGATGTGTTCAGTATGATAACAGAAACTATAATACGAGTACTTTGTGAGTGTATAATCATTGGTCACGGTTGCTGGTATTCTGTGTACAAACAATATTTTCTAACTCATAACGAATGAATAATTTGAAAACGAGATGTTTTTCGTTTGCTAACGCAGATTTAATATACATCCCTGTTCATTTTTTTAGTTCAGAAAATGATTTAACTTTTCTAATATTTCTGTATCCGGGTGGATTAAGAATACAGTTCTGTGTCTGAAAAACAACCAGAGTCCTGGGCGAGTGCTTTCGAATCGATGACTGGTCCCAAGTAAATCCCAAATAAGGAAATCAGCGGCGCTATTCCGAACCATTCTCGCGGCAGTAGAAAACACCTTTATCTCGCGTGTTTTGAATGTAAATTCTTTTATCCGTAGAAAACGCTTTTATCTCGTGTATTTACATTAAAAATACGCAAGATAAAAGTGTTTTTCACGCCGCAAGAGCGTTTGGAATATCAACCCAGGTGGAAATGAGTCCGCCTTCTAGTGAAGTGGTTGGCGCGTTTACCTACCACGATTCAAGTCCCGGGTTTGATTTCTGGGAAGGTCGACATTAAATATTGATGAAGAAGGTGGTTCTACACTGCAATATTGTATGCTCCTAGGCTAGCACCAAAAGTGTTAGGTTGATCACCTAACATTTATGTAACAAATAATATATGTACGCTGCATTATGAAGTATGACAAGACGATAATAAACAACGTTATCAAATACGAGAGTTATTAAACAAATTTAAAAAATATTTATTTAAATATATTACAACTGATTTGAAGAACGTTTTGTGGAAGGGAACATAAAACTCTAGGTATTTACAGGGTTTATGAACTATCAATGGCTGGTTTAAGTGGCTACTTCACACACTGTACCATTAACCATTCTGCCTATGTTTGAGCATCTATATTATTTTAAGGATCTTCGAAAGTTCATGAATCAAAATTTGGATAGGCCTAAAATATTGTTGAAAATTTGTAAAAATTATTAAAGGAAAAGTATCCTTGAGCTTTCAAAGTATTGTTTTTGTGCGTATTCAATACAATTTTGGAAAATTGATAGTGGGGAAATTCAAAACCAAGTATTTTTTATAAAATATTGCTTCTTTTTATAGAATCGTGACCAGTTTTTTTTAGAGGTACTGAAAAATACACGAAACCTTTTTTCAGAAGAGTTTGAAACAACCGCTCACAAGGAAAAGTTCAAACGAAACAAAGAAAATACCCTTTAAAGTATTACGTTCCTGTGATTAAACACAATTAATATTGGGTAGCATATTTTAAACTTTAAATATTAGATTTTTGTATAACCTACGGCCAATAAAAACGGATATTTTATTGGCGGTATCTTATACATTTTGCTATTAGTATTTTAATATTTTTTCATGTACAATAATTCGCAATGGCTTTGACTTCCAAAGTCAACCTGGGTGTTTCTGGCCGTAATTTACCGCTCTACCGATGTTATTGTGTATCTCAATATGTTGCTCGATACTGACAAGTTGTTCAAATCCAAACATTATTGTCAAATTACTTAAACTGATTTATATTTAAGAAGGTTTTGTATTTTATTTTCTGCATTTGTTTAATGGCTACTATCAGGTACAAATCCTGCAAAAATATATAAAGTGGAGATTGGTCGGCCTGATGATGTAATGGAAAGTGCTTTTGCCTAAATAAAAAAGGGGTTTATTGTACAAAAAAAAACTATCAGAAAATCTGAAAAAAATTAGCCGTCATCTGTATCAATAAAGGTTTTAGCCCAAAATACCAGTAATAAATTAAAACTTCCCAATCTTAAAAGTTAAAAGAATCAAAGAAACGAGTATTTAAATTATGGCAGAATTATGAGTGTTATTCAGTGATCATTGTGATCATATAAACTTCCCTGCAAAAGTCGTAAGGTTTAGAAATGCCCTAAATATCAATATTCCATTCTTGATCAAATAATCTCTGCATTAAAATTTAAAACTATTTTTTAATAATATTTCATATGACACAAATCTGTTGTTTCATTTCAATCTTAAGTTTTTTTATATTTTATTACTGCTGTTCTTCCTATGCAGATAAACATATTAATGAAATTTGCATTTAAGCGAAGTGGTGTATTGTAACCATATAACAATGCACCTGTTTACTAACAAAAGACTCAAATGCATTAAATGCATTGCTTTCAGTGATTTCTAATGCATGTATTGTTAGAGCGGGTTTGTTGAACTTATGGAAAAGCGTGAAGTATAAAAGAAATATTTTTTTTACTTTAAAAATTATTTTTTTTAAACTTTTCAATGACATTAAAAGCTATTTAAAATTGAAGATAATATAAAAAATGTAAAATTTGATTTATGATATCATATAAACACAATTAATATAAAACTGCCTTAACTGTCTTACTATGGTAAATATAAACATATATAAAAGCAAATGTCATTAGATAAGCCCATAACGGATCATTTACAAAACGAAACAGAGTAAGTTGATAACATATGGTATAATAGGGTGGGGAGGAGTCTTGGACGCGCATAGTCGCTTAATGGAAATTGCACAGAAAAATATAATTCAAACAATTTACAAAAAACATAGACTATTTCCTAGTAATACATTATACGTAGAGAGTGAACTCCTTTGTTTTAGAAAAGAGTGAACTCCTTTGTTTTAGAAAATTATATTTATTTCAGTACCTGAAATATGTTTACTTGAATAGGGAATTATTTAGAAATAATTTAAATCGTATTAGGAATAGATCTGATAGTGAACTGTCAGTTCCAGGATGCAGAACTAAGTTCGCACAGAGGCACTCCTCACATGTTGGTCCAAGATCCTTCAATCTTATAACCAAGGAACAACAAAACATTAAATCACTGGTACAGTTTAAAGTAGGTTTTAGGTCTTGGATAAGCATGGAAGGAGCAGATAGACACATCCTTAAAAAAAAAAAATGCATACTGCAAATAAATAATATTTCAGCATATGTTAATTTGGTTTTTCTTTTCTTTTCTTTTCTTTTCTTTTCTTTTCTTTTCTTTTCTTTTCTTTTCTTTTCTTTTCTTTTCTTTTCTTTTCTTTTCTTTTCTTTTCTTTTCTTTTCTTTTCTTTTCTTTTCTTTTCTTTTCTTTTCTTTTCTTTTCTTTTCTTTTCTTTTCTTTTCTTTTCTTTTCTTTTCTTTTCTTTTCTTTTCTTTTCTTTTCTTTTCTTTTCTTTTCTTTTCTTTTCTTTTCTTTTCTTTTCTTTTCTTTTCTTTTCTTTTCTTTTCTTTTCTTTTCTTTTCTTTTCTTTTCTTTTCTTTTCTTTTCTTTTCTTTTCTTTTCTTTTCTTTTCTTTTCTTTTCTTTTCTTTTCTTTTCTTTTCTTTTCTTTTCTTTTCTTTTCTTTTCTTTTCTTTTCTTTTCTTTTCTTTTCTTTTCTTTTCTTTTCTTTTCTTTTCTTTTCTTTTCTTTTCTTTTCTTTTCTTTTCTTTTCTTTTCTTTTCTTTTCTTTTCTTTTCTTTTCTTTTCTTTTCTTTTCTTTTCTTTTCTTTTTTTTCTTTTTTTTCTTTTTTTTCTTTTCTTTTCATGGTCATGTCATACCATATATATGTGCTATAAACTTTTTAATAATTAAAAAAGGAATGGCCCACAGTCAGACGCTGAAGTCTTTGTGAGTATTTTTCCAATTCGTGTTATAGCTTAATTTTAAAATGTATTTTTGTAATTATATTTCTATGTAAATAATATGTGTATGGAAAAATAAACAAATTTAAAAAAAGAAAATAAAAAAATTATCATTATCATTCCCTTCCCGCACCTAATGGTGCATAGGGCACTGCATTTGCAGTGTATCTTGATCATTTTTTGTTATATGAAGGTAAGATAATCAGTGGTACGCTACAGGTACCACTCCAGGTGCTATGAAATATTCTAGGGTAAAAACACCCTTTTAAATGAATATTTCATATCAATCATGTCGGGAATCGAACCCGAGACCTCTTGCATGGTAGACGAACGCGCTTACCATTACACCACGAGGCCGATAGTAATTCAAATGTTTCGTGTACGTGGTAGCCACTTGACCACTTACCGCATTCTCTACCAAAACTATCACGGCACTGTACGGATGATACGTGTACCATTACTACATTTTAGCGATGACAATTATTGCTATTTTTATTTTATTTCATTAGCATGCGAAATTTCACAAACTAAGCGACATTTTTACTATAGAGAAATGATAAAAGTAATATAATAAACTAATTTTACTAAATAAAATAAACTTATACTTATGTCAAAATGGTTGTGGACAAGCCTGGATTTTCTTCCTTAGAGACTTTTTAAATTGGAATTTATTGAAACAAACAGAAAACATATTCGATAAGGGAATATGGAAGTCTAGTCATTCACATGGCTTATGACCTGTCATTGGCTGGTGTAAGTGGCAACTTACACACTTTAATATTCACAATTTTGATTATGTTTAAATGTCCATATTTCCATGACCAAGCGTGGTAACATAGTTCGGTTCAGTTAAATTCAGTTCAGTGTTAACATAGTCACATAATTCAGTTTGATTCAGTTCTGCTGTCCTGCATTAAATATACCATGTAATAAATACACATCGAACATCAACATATTTATTTCATCATCTCCAACTGGTGTAAGATCTCCCCTAACATCAGAGAAAAACGGATGCCTTGACCTAAGCAAATTGTTAATGTAACACATTCAATTAAACCAGCTTATGTCAGATTATTTCAACTAGTTCATCTTTCAAAAAAAAATATTTTGTAGAAATATAAAAAAAAAACAAAAACCAAATGAACTTAAATATTAAGTCAGTTTTTATTTTAATATTGTCAAATATAAAACACTTTGACAGTTTCGTGATATTTTGCATTTATTTTATTCATTTTTAATTAAGTTACATTTTACAAATATTCATGAACTTGTCATGGCTTTTTAGGCTGTAGTTATAACATTGAATATATTTTTTTTAATGTGAATTAAACAAAGTTACAAACGTAATCTAGAAAACAGAATAGAAAAGAAGAAAAATAGCGTTGAGTACATAAAATGAAACTAAAAAGAAATAAAACTGTAAATTAAATTTAGCCTTGTAGACTTAGCTTTGCTATTGCTAGTGCTAATTAATTTATAATTCACGAAGCTAATGCTAATTATTCTATTTCTACGTCTGCTCAGTAGTCGTTAGCAACATCGGTTGCGGTCGGGTGGACAGGAGACCAGAAACTGCAAGGCTGTATCGAGTTCACAGAACTATTGTCCCGGCCATCGGTTATTTACGATGCATTCTGCGCTCCTGATAACACGCTTCGGTCAGCAGCAATAACCATTTGATACAGATAACATGTCTCATGTCCCCGGCATTGCTCTGTGTTCCGCAGACGAGACATTGCATATCGTTATCGGCGATTGGTGATCGTCATGGTTTCATGGAACGAATAACAGATTTCAAGTCTGGCGATTTCAAGTTAACGAATAACATTATTTGCGAGTACGGAATATAACAGAAACAACTGGTACGCTTGATTTCATTTGAACATTTTCATGTTTTTTTTTCTGTGTCCGGGCGGATAAAGAATACAGTTATGATCGTAAAAAATAAACAAACCCCGGACAAGCGTTTTTGACTCGATGGCTACTGCTTGTAAAAATCCGGAAAAATTTGTCTCGAAAACAGCTAGCTTTACAAACAGATTGTTATTTTTTAAATGTCTTTATAAATTTCATTTTAAAATTATTTAATTATAATAATATTGTATTTTACACATACCAAGACATCAAGAAAAGTGAAGCTTACCTAAAACAAAAAAAATATATTAAAAATTACATTCAACAATGTTTGAGTATGTTCAAATGGTTGCAGACTGGCTGGATTTCCTCCCTAGGGAGTTATACATATCTAAATTTAAGGAAATGTGGACGTTTAAACATGGGCAGAATAGTGAATGTTACACAGTGTGTAAAGCGACCACTTAAACCAGCTAATGACAAACAACAAGCCCTGTAAATGCCTAGTTCCCTTCTCGAAAATGTTTTCCCTCTCTGTTGAAATAAATTTAAAAATTACATTCTTAAATAAAAAGTATTTATACGCATTCCTCATATTCAGGCGGATGAAAAAAAAAGAGGCCGTTGATTTTTAATAAGATCATAATTTTTTAATTCATTAATTCATATGCTTCTAATAACATATGAATTTTATTTATTTAATATACGGCTAATCCGATTACAACAGTTATATGAAGAAACATATGCATAAACAACTGAACAAAAAGGACACGAAACTGTGCAGCAAAAACAAATACAAACAAAACAAAAACAAAAAAAAAGGAAATTAAAAAATAGTATACAATATATTCAAGAACACGATCAACATATTATAATACTTCGAACTAAACCATCCCAGTCCGGAAGATCTATCCCAAAGAATTCCAAGTTGTGTGACGAATTACACATTATGGACATTAGGGCATTAAAACAAAAGTTGCTCTTAGGAGATTGGATAAATAACAGATTTTGACTTCTGGTGACATCGTTGGGAATATGAAAAAAAAAATCTAACTGAGATGGGACATCACTTACAGCATGAAGTATTTTGAAAATGCGTATGAGATCCATGCATGCAAGCATTACATGTCCTATCAGCACGTTGTTTTTTTTTTTTTTGTGCAACTACTATAGTGAAGGTGTTGAGATCATAATCAGAGGATATTGGTGTTAGCTTTTTAAACCATACGTCCTATCAGCATGTTCGTTTTTTATTTTTTGTGCAACTATGTACTTTGGTTAAGGTGTGTAGTGGGATTTGCAAGTTCGTGTAATTAGTGTCCTGACAAAGAAACGGGTATGTCTCGTGACCGGTGGGCACAGAAAAGTGGGATAACCCGTGTACAAAAATAAACCATATTATTATTTGATTATTCCTATTCCTTTCATAATAATCCGGTTCATTAAGTAACGGAATGTTTTTTTCAGAAAATCTTTATTACGAATAATGGCATTGATGCGAAAATAAAATAAGATGCTAAGAGCCGACGAACCGTACATACTCGTAGTACTTTAAGGGTACGATGTTACTACTAGCAACCATCTTGATACATTACTAGCTAATGGACCGAATAAGTAATACCATACAGATAACACGCATTGGAAAAAGAAATATCTTTAAGGTGAAAGAGTAACTCGCCGCTACCATTTATGTATATTTGACATTAAAAAGTTGCACTTAGCATTCTTAGACTGTGGCTTCTAGAAATTTCCAATCTCGGTTGAAGCATTGAAGTTACATAGAAGAAAAACTAACTTTTTTGTATCGATAAATAACATATAAAATACAATGTGATATGTATATTCATTAGATTTACAACATTGAATGATACATGGATGATAGAAACTGCATTTTACCTTAAAAAAGGTTATGTCAATTTATTGATTGACTAGAAACTAACGTTGTTTACTCTGTATTACCTTTTTAGGGTAAAAACAAGTCGCGTCTGAAAGATGATATTGGCACAAGTTCAATATTATCATTTTTTGCTTAAGTGAGCAGAAATGTACTTAAATACATTTTTTGTCTGCATAATTTACGGTATAACTCTTTTTTAATTTCCAATTTAAATGTAGCATTCGAACAAAAAAATAATGGGATACATTTAAAAAAAAATAAAATTCAATTAATAATAGTGGCCCAATCATTATTATTCCATAGTTATTTCTAAAAACTAGATGGCGCTTGTTATTGAACTTTATTTTGTGTTTATTAAGCCACTGTTTTTCCCTGGGTGCAAAGTTCCTTTTTTAACATAGCAACACATTAACGTTTACTGATTTTATTTAAGTAATTCTATTTACGTACTTCTTTTATTGTTAGTTTTGAGAAGCAAAACTATTTGACGTTTGAATGAAAAATTATACTTCTTATCAAATAGATTTTTAACTTAAAGAAAACAATTTTAAACGTACCTACACCATGCTAGTCATTGAAAATTCCAAAACGTAACGTTAATACATTATTCACATCAAGACTTTTATAAATTATTGTTTATATTCTAAAAAATATCAGGTATTTATGCTATTCCAAATATTCTGTAAAAAATTAAACAACAAATTTTGGATAAAATTTTTGAGTTTATTATTTATTACCAAACAAAAAACCCACTTTCATATTGAAATTTCTTAAGTACTGTATTATCGTAATAAAAGGAAAATACTATCACTGGCGATGAAGCTATCAATCAATGTTGGAGTTATAACAATAATCGATTGTGTTATTGGCGAGAAAAGTTTTTCAATAAATAACACAACCTGAAAGTTCTGTTTGAATGACAAGTTGAATAGATACGAGTGGTAAAACAACAAAGCTGATACTAGAAACAAGTGTGCACAGGTAGAGGGAGACAAACCCTTTCAAATAATTTCTTTTGTCGCCAGAAATCACAATGACGGCTGTCGTTAATTATGATAATATAATATTCTCGGAAAATTCAACTTTTGTATGAACACGATTCAGTGGATAAGATACTTTCAATACTCGGTATAGCTTCCCGTAATTATGGAAAAGTTTCCAAAAGAGGAAATCATTTCAAATTACAACTTCTATAATGGGTATATATTTATATTTTATGTGCGGAGTTTGCTTCGGTTATTTCTTCATCAAAGGATCTCAAAGAAAACGAATAACGAGTATGTTGGTAAAATTTCGATTAAAGCAGGTAGAAAATATTAAAAAGTATGTAAAGAAACGTATGTATGGAAAGATTTATTTTTATTACTGTTTCAAAGACCGAAATTATTGTTTAAGACTGAAAAAGCTAAGACTTTTTTCCGCGAGGTCAGAATAATATTTACTTTATCGTTAGGTTAATAAAATATTTTTGCAATTTAGTTAAATCATTGTATTTCCACGTCAACAGTTTGTTTTATTCAAATTAACTCAAAAATCAATTCAGTCCAACAAAAAACACCTTTCGACATTTTTAACGTTCAATTTTTACTGTTTTAATTTTAACCAAGACTTGTCAGACACATAAAATACAGTAATTCATATTGATAATGACTATACGATTAAAATAAATGTAAATTCACAAAGTTATTTTAATAATGTGCATTTGTACATATCAATAAAAAAATTCAATAATTGTTGTTCGTAGTTATCGAGAGTCTTTATACTGTATATGAATAATTTAAACCTTATTTTATACACAAATAAATCATAGTAATGAGAAAATATTTTAATTGAAAATTTTATATGCCGGTTAGATAAGACCTCGTTTTGTAGTCATTAATTTGGTGGCTTTATTGTAGGCACATTAGTCAAGCTGACATATAAGTTTGCTAAACACAGCTAAGGATAACTATTAGCACTTGGGTGATCTAAAAGCCCATTTAATTAATTAAATATTTGGCAGTAGAACAAAATGGGAGTGGTGACCTAACTATGTTATATAGAATCACGGAAATTAACTCGGTGTGTTCCAGGTAATGATAGTTGTTCGTGAGATATATAATAACGCAATTCATAATTTATTAACAAGTATTTTAATAACTTTGTATCATGAGACCACATCGTTTTTAATTAAACTCATTTTTCAATTTACATTAGGTTATTAAATGTGTCGTGTTTGTGGTATTGTGGTTGCGCTGGAGACACCTGATATCTCGATTTATCTCTTCATTCAAATATGATACGTTTTGGCAGTAATTTTACACTAGCGTGGAAATCGCTCAAATTGAAAAATACAGTTATATTCAATTGAAAAAATATTTTTTGGTAATTAAGGAGTGCAGTATTCTTAAAAAAGTTTTTTTTTATGTTTATATAGGTATGAATTACTTTATTAAAATTATTTTTATTTATTTAATTCAAAGACAAAATAACGATTTAAATTTTTACTAATGATTCGAAATTTAGTCAAAGTGAATTAAATACGAAAAACTATTTTTGAAAAACTGATAAATAAATTATAGAGCCTCCTATGTTGTAGTAAGGAGAATGTGTGAAAATAATGCAAGTATCTAGAAGGGTTCAAAGCAAGCGTAAAATGGTTAATTGAAGGATTCATTTTCTACGGAAATAAAACATACACATAGCATTTATCTACCAATTCTCTGATGAAAGAAATCTGTCAACCCTTTCGAGTCTGGTAACTTTCAAACATATTCCATTTACACTGTTTGTAATTGAAAAGGAGCGACAGCACACACGTGTACTTTCTTTGAATCGACGAATGCGGTATTTAAAACATTTCACCCACTTGGATCGCAGCCCTTAATTTTCCACACTTTTATCCCCACAGTAATAATGCTTAGCAAAGCCACTCCACCTTGCTCTCAGCCCCTAAGTAAAGGGTCTAGGGAGACTCAACTAAAGGTCATAAAAACCAAAGGTTGAACCAAAGCAATGCTTAACTTAATACGTCAAAAGTACTTGATATAATAGCCTCTATGATTTTATTCAAATAACTAGCGGATATAAATGAATAAATCAAATACAATAGGAAAGTTCATTGCTACGGAAAATAGGATACGCTGTTAAAATTAGAACACTTAATACTATGGCAAAGTTTCTCAAAAACGTGAAAAAAAAAAAAAATTTACGTCAACTTTTGATTGCCCAAAAACCCATTGCTAAAATTATATTTAAAAACCTAGAACTTACTCTTCAAATTTAATTTTTAAAGAACTAGATATACCTTCAATTGATGAAATTTTTTAAAAAGCATCTATTTTACAAAATTTCAACAAAAATAAATCCACTAATTGACGAAATTCTCGAAATTCTAGATTTCAAAATAATTTTACTTTACACAGATGCAATACAGCTGCATCTTTTAATCGTTATTCAATTGATGGAAAAAAAACTTTAATAATCTTCCAGAAATCTTAAAATCAATACCAAATATTAAAACATTTAAATTTAAATTAAAAAAAACACATAATACCCACCCTAGTCTGAACTGCATACAGTGGAAAATTGTGAGTATTTTAAACACATAATATCTTATTTTAAGGAATCTGTTTTAGGTAGTAAAAATAAAATATAAAATAAATCTGTTTATCTGATATAAATGTGTATTATTTTTAAAAAAAATGTAAAACGAACTCGCTCTCTAAACACGAGTTTTAACTCGATTGGAGAGGTAGATTATGCATGTACCAACCATTTTGTAATTTTATACTTATTTTGTCAAAATTTTTTTTTCCAAAAATATTTTTAAAAAACTGCGACACAAATTCTTCAGAATAAACCAATGTTGTGTTGTGATAGTTTCAAAAGTAGTAGTTTCAAAATTCCAAAACTTTGAAAAATCAGAGCGACGATAAAACGATTCATAATAATATTTTTAAAAACTTGTTTACAGCTTTGTCATAATCATTCCCTTTTAGCATAGCTGATGTATTAATTACCTCTTTTGATGTTCGCTTATTCGTAAATTCCTTGTATTTTTGGAAATAATATATTTATATATATATATACTAGGGTGATGGTGAAAGTGGAGATGTATTTTAGTATTTGCATGTTGGTGTAGTGAGTGTCCTGACGAAGAGACGGGTACGTCTCAAAACCGTTAGTCTAAAAAAGTCAGTAAGTGATTATGTACTAATATTTACTAACATTAGCGTTAAATGGTTAAATAATAAATTAGACTCTTTTAACCTACTCTCCAAAATTAACCTTAATGTCCCTTTTCGCGTGACAAGAAATGAGTATTTATTACATCTGCCAGTCAGTAGCACTAACTATGCACAACACTCTTTTCTCTATCGTTTTTGCTCTAACTCTTATGCTTTTTTTTCATCTATTGATATATTTAACACGCCCCTTAATTTATTTAAAAATAAAGTAAGACTGATTATTTCTGGCTGCGATACGATCCCACTTGCTATTTAATGATACTCACACTTACACACACCTGAACACTTACTCCCACATACACACAAACACACCTATACACTTACTCTCATACAAATACACGTAAACACACCCTTTTGTTGTACCACAATTTAATATGTATGATTTTTATTTAGAAACTTCGCTGGTCTGTCCTTAAACCGTATCTTTTTTATGTTGTTATAACATTTTCGACTGTTTGTTTTTATAAAATAAATAAATAATATTTTTTAACAAAATCTTTTTAACAATTAATAAAAGTGCACTGGAAATTTGTAATATTTTCCGCTGCAAACTTTGGCAAAAAAATATCATATAATCGCGTTTGAGTATTTAAAATTACATAATTTATGAGGAGAACTTGGTATCAACGCTATTCGTGACGGTTTTGAAATTCTTATGTCCGTAATTCTCAACATTAGCCCCCCAAACGTCACCCTAGCACGTCAGGAGAGCAAAATGTCGAATAAAGATGTTGCCACGGACGTCAAGTCAATTTGAAATGAGGGGCGCTAAACTTTGTACGGAGTAAGGCGGGAAAACCAATTTTCAGCTGTTGAGTGGGAATACAACAATCATTTTCCATGCAAATTGGACGAAAAGTGATGGAAATTTGAAATTGACTTAAGTAGCTTAAATATTTTTTTACATATTACATTAAGTATTGTGTATAAAGCACCAGAAAATGACAACACCTTTGTATATTAAAAGTATTTGTTTTTTGCTGTATGTTCAATTTGTTTTACAATATCTTATATGTTAATAATTTTGTCATTTAATATTTTATCCATGGATATATTAGGGTGGTCCTTAAAAACTTACATTTTTGTATTTTGCATTTCTGCAATACCTGGATGGTAGATTGGCTACCCGGAAACTGCAAATCTATCACAACACTCGATTATTGGTTCATTAGAATAACTTATGCCATTTAAAATAGTTTTTTTCAAATTAAATCAGTCTTATGAATTTTTTTATACATTTTAGAGAAACTTATTGGTACAATTAAATGCTTTATTTTTTACCGCGTGTAAGAAAAAATAAACAAATAAGATTTTACGTAGCACTGAACTTCCCCATTGTATTTACAGCTAAGGTATTTTTTTAGCATTTTTGCCCATACTAGATATAATTATTTAATTATGTGATCACGTATTACATACGAGTAAACTTTCCTTTTTTTTTTCGCAACATATTTTTTTTATGCTTTCTATAATGCCAGTAATTACGCACACAGTATACCTATTTCGCGTTCGTTACAAAATTGTTACATTATTTCAAAATATCAATTTAAATAAGAGAAATGAGAGACATATTCTTGGTTAGTTTTGCATCCTCACTCTTCTAATTTTATTATTCTATTGTTTTACATGCAGGTACACGCGTGCCAACTTGTGTGTTTAGTTTTTTTTATTTTTTATCTACAACACGTATTTCAATTTATTCGACTAGCGCTCACGTACGGAATTGGAGATTCTAGGTCCCATTCATATTCCCAACGTCTGTAAACAGCAATGACGATAGTATGAATAAGTGATGCGCGTTTCCCTTATAATCGGTTTGTTGCATAAAATAATTTGTAGAAATAACCGATTTTCATTTTAAATAACCGAATGTGAAATGATAATGAAAGGTTTACGTATATGTATTTCAGTTATACATATTTTTGCCAATAGTCAATTTATCGTTTCCTAACCCATAATATGCGTAATTGAGAAGTTGAAAAATTCAAATTATTAACACTTTTTTTATTTGAGTTTTCTATTAAATCAATCAAAACAGATATATTTATCTAAAATGTGACAATAAAATGAAAATTAATAAAAAACACAAATATTTAAAATCATGTTTGTGTATTATTGATTTGAAATAACTATGGTAACTTTTATATTTCAAGGTATTTTAAGAATAAAAAAATGTAAAACAGACATCTTTTAGTTTTGAGAAGGTATTATCGAAACAGTTGAAAATGTTTTGTTCTCTTCAAATGAACTACTTATTACAATTTTATTTTTAATATGACAAGTGAATTGTATATTTAGCATCTAAGCAGTAGCGTGCCTAGGGTCAACTAGTAAGGCATGCTTATTTTTTTTAAATTTGCTTGTGTGTAAAAATGATTTATACTTTCTTCCCAACAAGTAGTGACGTCTACAAATCACCCAGAAGGCATATTATGACATACCAAAATACGTGTGAAAATATTCATAAGATTATTTTTCTGAGTTAGTTTTGATATACTATAGATAGTCATCTGCTTGAAACTTACGAAATATAGAAAATTCTCAAAAAGTACTTTATTTTTTTAAATAAAAGTTTTTCCTCAGATATCAATCATAACCATTATTATAATATAAAGCACGTCAGCATGTAGTTGAATAATCATCATCGCAACCCATAGATATATATGAATATAATACTGACAAATGATAATTAATATAATATATCAAAAAAGTTTATTATGGCAAATTGTTGCCAGGCAAATAAAAATAAGTTATATTAAAAGATAAAAAAATATTATGACATTCTTGATTTAAATGATTTAAAAAAAAATATCTATTAAAACATATTATAAAATAAAATAAAATAATTTAATATCCCAACTGGTTTTACATGTTATGTGTGCACACATATTCAAGAAAATTATAGTAGTATTTTGCGAAAAATAACCTTGTCAAATTATCAAAACTCCGTAAAAAGGAGATGAAAAAATAAGAGCAATATAAACAATCGTAAAATACTTTCTATCGCACGCTACTAACTTCACTTCAAAAGAAGCTGGCTTCTAAACCTATATAAAATGCTATATATATATTAAATATGTGACGAACCTTTGTTATCCTGTTTGTATCTAATGTTTGCAACGCGATATTTATATTTTTTTGGACCTAACGAATACAAATAATTGAAAAAAAATATTTTTATTCGTTAGGTCCAGATTTGGTAAATATGATTTGAATTGGTTAAGCAAGCCCGGCTTATGAGCTTCTATAGAAATACCGCTACTGCAACTGAGTCTTGTCATACGAGTATCAAATGATTTTTTGGAAAATAGGTTTAAAAAGTAACATGATATTTTCGTTATTGAAAAATTCGAATATCATACCGATTACTCTATCTCTATCGTAAATTTGACAAGTCCGTGTCCCAGGGGTGCAGCCGCGGACCGCTAATCTAATATCCCCAAGGAGACGAGACAATGATATTCATTACCGTCGAATTCCTCCAATTCACGCTGACAGCCGGGTACAGCCCTCACCTTCTCCCCCTGCCCCTCGCCAAGCCACGTGACGGCTTGGTGCAATCCAATTGGCGGGAATACTACTTTATCTTAAATACGAATCTCCTGGATAATCTGGCATCCGGATACGTCGCCTTGAATCAGGGACTAATTTGAGAGATTTGATATCTTCGCGAAGACGTAAAAAATAACTGAGCATCAGCAAGATGACCCGCATTTCGGAAAAGGCATAATATAATTTCATTTTAATCAAGGCGACTTTGTAAGCTACGAAATGAAAACACGTTTTATAATTTTCCTTAAATATTTTACCGATAAAATTTTGTGTCACTTCAAATTACGCGTCATGAATTTATCGAAGGTATTAAAATACCTACATTAAGCAAAAAAAGATTTGCCGAATAATTAACTTGAATACTTTTTCATATTTTCTGTAATCGTGTGGCACAAATAATATTGTATGATCAAAGATAAATAGAGGTATTTTTTTTTTTTGTTATTTGATACTCTAATGAAATTTTTGTTTCTATACTTGAATATATAATATCTTGTTTATACAACAGAAATATATTTAGAAAAAAAAAGAAAAAAAGGGAAAAAGTATACCTCTTGCGTTTATTATTTTTTTGATAACAAAGGCGGCCTCTTTGGTGTACTAGTTAAGACGTTTAACTCACGCACCGATGATTCCGGGTTCGATTCCCGGTGAGAACACAAAAATTGAAAATGTGATTTTTATCAAGCCTGGGTGTTATGTGATGTAATTCACCACTGTAATTAGGCCTCCTGGTCTGTTGTGGTGAAAAATAATAAAATACTTACAATCTTACGGTTTATACAAATAAAATAAACTATCTTCTAAATTTATTCCAAAGGAGAGGGAAAACATTTTTGAGAAATCTAGGTATTTACAGAGCCTTGCATTGGCTGGTTCAAAAAACAAATCTAAAAATTCATTTTTACAAACATTTGTGCATATTTTAAATATTGTTGATAAAAATTATATTCATCGCAATTTTAAAAAGGTATATCGGAAAACTGTTTTTGAGTAAATATGTTTGAATTTTTAATTTGTTTGCATCTAGTTATACAAGGCAATTTACTACCAATACTAGAAAAATCACATTCAGTTGACGTGATATCGTATCGAATCAAACACATAATATTCCGTACATAATTCAGGCATATTCTATTTTATAGCAATTGGCATCTGTTAGTAAATTAAATTAGTTTTCTTAATTTTAGTATTCATTTCTTTATGACTTCTTGTGGCAAAAAAATATGATTGAAAATATTACATAGAATATAACTACAACGATCCCCTTTTCGTCAAATATTTTTTATCGACTTTTGCCATGTATAATTTACTAACCACACTTTATATCTACAAACATATCACACCTTGATATGTACAAACATAAATAAGTCAATTTTACAGTACTCAGTCAGTCAATACTTCGGTAATATCATAAAATACGATCTAACTTGAGTTTTATTTTGTATTGTTAAACAAATAAATCAACTTAGACAAACCTGAAATGGAGTCAATTACGAACCAGATAGACTATCTATCTTCTGGTCTCAGTAACTAACAAGATGAACATTTACTTTGATTTATTGCTAAACATATCCAGGACTAAAAGTTTAATAAGCCGAGTTTGTAACAGTGGCCGAGTGTCATGGCGACGCGATGCGCGGAATGATAAGGCGGCGAAAGCGATGATTCTGATCCCTGTTCTGTTCTCGGCCGCAGAATGCACCACTGTGCATGACCTCTAGTACTGTCACATAGGGCATTATACTATTATACTAGCAAAGAATATAGATTTTTACAAAGCATAATATTCCAAAATGAGTTTATTCGTATATAACAATTATGATGTAAACATTTTAAAAACACAATATATATGATTTGTATTTTTTTTAAATAAAATTGTATATTCTAAAGAAACAAGAAGCATAAGTAGTACTTATTTATTGTGTATGCAGACAATTAGTAGAATTCTATATTAAATTTGGTAATGTATCCAAAATAAAACGTTTGTTTGAAAATGTCCTAACAAGACGAAACGCGTCACAATATTATACCCTTTGTATATTTTATAAAAAATAAAGTAGAATTATAATCCAATAAACTTGTTTTATTTTAGATACATTACCAAATAGAAGTAATACTTCCTATATTGAAGTAGTAAAATACATTTTTTTAAAAACCTTTTTATTCCGAGTCATAAAACGCGTGTTTTCATTATTTTTGATATCCATTGGTGTAGTATCCATGCATTATGTGTTGGTGTATAGGCATTAACATAGTAATGTATAGGTACTAGGTACGTTATATATGTTTAATTTGCGAGCAGCGCGAGGCGGCCGGCTGTATTCTTCGGATTTTGCCTTCCTAGTCGGTCACACGTCCTTTCTATCGGTTACTTAAACCACCCAACGACAGGTCATAAGCCCTGCAAATGGATAAGACTTCCATATTTTACTCTCTAAAATCTTCTCTATCCGCGTTGTAACCAGTCTTGTCCATTTGGACAAACTCAAAATAATGTTTCTCACGTTTTGGTTTAACAATATATTTTTCTAATATAATTTCTAAAGCGTTATAGAACCTTGTTGGCCGTTTGCCCTGACCGTAGAATGCAGAGCCCAGAGCCCAGAGCCCAGAGCCCGCGTGCTCCCGACCTCTAGTTCTGCCAGGGAAATAACATGAAATTCAATTGTCTCGCAAGATAAGACAAAGGGGAGACGGCTGCGGCTGTGTGCATGGCCATGTTTTATGGAGCGACTCTGGTAGTAATTGGCGTGTGAGGCGAGCGACAAAGATGGCGAGAGGTGAGCGCAGGAGGGAAAGAGACGGTGGTGTGAATGAACCGAACCTCGGTCGTGAGATAACGCTGCGGAAATGGCGCCCGTGCCCTGACCCCGAAATAAAAAAATTACCCTTGTCTAAACACAGGGTCCCGACAAGCAATAGAATAGTTAGCATTAGCATTATACAATCATAATGAAATATGAATAGCAATTGAACATTCTACTTCATATTTCTTTTGTTTCATCTAAGTATAAACAAAATTCATATACATATATGGCGAACTTTCAGTAATTTTAATGTAATAACAAAAACATTAAACATAGATTTATTTGCGAAAAATCACAACGACGTGCAGCGTTTGCTTTTGAAATAATTCGTTGTGTTTTTTTCTTTTCTTTGGGATTTATTATTTATTAGATTACTGTTCATTTTAAATTTGAAAATATTGTTTAACTTGCTGTAATGCTACTTGTAAAAACCTGTAATTGGCTTATTTGTAATTTGTTTTGTTTTATATATAAGATAAATGTATCTGTTGGTTATCCGAATAAAGATAAAAAATACATGCTGATTGAAGCCGCTAGGTAATTTCAACGTATTTGTGTAGAACATTGTTGTGTCTTAACATCGTACAATATGCGAAACCGGTCAACAGAGGGCGCTGTAAAAATATTGTAAAAGAAGAACGCAAGAGAGATCGTTCTATTTTCCACGCCGGCAACCTCCGAACTAATATGTGACTTTAATCTCTAAAGCTCTTGATCGTAAATTTTTCTTTCCATTGTAAATTCAGTGGGAAATAAATGTCTTGTAAGTAATATCTTCCTCGTATCATTGAATAATTAAAACCTACATAATTCTAGGTAACTTAATTTTATATTATTAAATCAGGATAATTTGACACCGGATCATATCCCGACTGCGTAATATTTAACTGACATGTGGTCCCGTTGAAGTTTTTTTTATATATTTACAACGCAGGTAGGTATTACATAATTTAATAACTCAATGGGACCTTTGTCCTGTGCCGAGGTGGGATCGTAGGATATAGACAAATCTGTGTGGATTCGTGGTAGTGGACATACACACGGATTAGAGGTCCGAGGTTCAAATAATGAGAACACATGTTTGTATTTTTTTTTTCTAAAAGCCTATAAAATATGGTCCTACTAGGAATCACGAGGAAAAAAAGTGTAAAAAAGTATGAAAATACTATTTCAATATTTTCAATTGATCGGCATTCACTTCGTAACACTTCATTATAAATTATTATGAAAATAAAACTTTGTTATCAGTGTTACACAATTTTATTATTTTACAAGAACACAACTATAGTTTTGGGAGAGCACTCCTCCCATCGACGGGTGATATAAAACTAAAATAATGAACACAGAATATTGTTTACAGTGTCATAGAATCTAAACAAAAATTAAACAAATTAATCAGTGAAACTTAGAGCAGGGGAGGTTTTTTTATTCCATGACACTGTGAACAATATTCTGTGTTCATTATTTTAGTTTTATATCACCCGTCGATGGGAGGAGTGCTCTCCCGAAACTATAGTTGTGTTTTTGTAAAAGAATAAAATTGTTTAACACTGATGACAAAGTTTTATTTTCATAATAATTTATACTAGTTTAATACTATAATATGTGTGGGGTTCATAGTCCATAATCGATAATCGAGTCATGACTCCAAGAAGCAAGTCAGCGCTTTCAATGCATTACATTCTGCGAAACACGAGATCAAAGTCCTGCAGTACATTAACATCGTCCATGGAGATATGAAGAACAAAGGAACGTGGCATAAAAAGAGTCCAGTTCAAGTACAGTTCAATCAGTCTGTCAGTTCCAGTATGTAGTTCAAGTGTAGTTACTTCAACTCCTCATCGCCGTAACACTCGCGCGTCACAATTCATTATTTATTCGCCATGTAATAAATACGCATAAAATACCAACGGCGTCTCTTCTGTCCACCTTTGTCTTCTGTCCACGGGATCACCACACCCACAACAAGCAAAATCCTACATTGGTGACCCCGACATGCCCCACCGGGATACCACGGTGGTATCCTGCGGGACGCTTAACTCAACGGTGCAGAAGCCTTCTCCAAACGACGCGTTTGGAAACACTGCACTCTACGCAGCATCTATGGAGAATCGAGATGGAAGACAAAAAACAACATGCAGCACGCCAATCTCAACACGCTACCCACAAACGTATTATGTAATAGTAAAAGAAGCGTCAATTGCCAATTTGCCATTATCTAACCTTAAGGAACGACCTTGCCCTCTGCCACGGGTACGTTGATCAATTAAGAAAAAGGTATGAACAAAACATCGAACATTATCAATATATATGTGGTTCATTTAAGACATGCTGATGACCAATATTAATAAATAAGATGACCGGTTTTTTTTTACCAAAATTAATCCCTTGATTGAGAATAGAAGAATAACTTAAAATGGGAATAATCATAACGGGAGTTGAAAAAATTGGCGGATAGCTAATATCACTCAGCAAAATTAGCAAAATCGAAGTTTAAAGGATCGTTATCTTTCTTCGGAATAAAATATTTACAATAGGATTAAAAATGCATTATTTAGCACTTAACAATAGCATCTAACGCTACGTTATTTTATTTAGCATGCTATCGAAATGAAAATGGCATTAATTTCCATTACTGGTCTCGTCAAAAGTGCGTATAATGGATAATCGTAGTTATTGTTCATAATTTTAGTATCTTCACACAAATAATGACTGGCGGCATATTTATTAATGGTTCGCGTGTCCACGTAGCCACTTTTCTATTACATAACACGTGATTGTAACAAATGACTGAGGGGACTATCTTTTTGTACAAAAGTTCTTTGATATTTATGTGGGTACTTAATTTGTAAAACCGAAAGAAGAGGCTGATATTTTACTGTCTTAAAGGTAAAAGAAACAGTAATTTACTGAATAAAAACCACTTTTCGATTGTGTAAATGTACACAAAGATTTTAAACATGCATTCAAAACGTACATATAATTGCAAAATACATAAAAACAAAAAAAAAATAACCTCTTTCTAGTAAATTCATTCCATTATCCATTTGTTATAAAACTTAAATATTACAACAGCGAGGGAGAACATTTTAGAGAAGGAATTTAGAACTCTAGGCATTTGCAGGGCTTATGCTCTTGGCTGATTTAAGTGGTTACTTTACGCACTGTGTAACATTCATCATTATGGCTGCTTGAACATCCATGCTTTAATACTGCAAGTAAAATTAACATTGTCAGACATTAATTCAATTTGTATACTAATTGTACACAGCGTTATTGGCAAGTAAATATTTTTTTTACGCGCCTGTTTAAGCAGTCTACTGAAAACATTTAATAATGTTAAAATGTTAATTTGGTCAGAGTCATTTTAATAAGATAACAAGCCCAACTACAGTAACGAATTTAAACTACTCTAATATATGGCATGTTAAGTGACGCTCAGTTGTTATGGTCAAAAAGTTATATACATATTTAGAAAATACTTAATTTATTTTGTGGCTTCTAGTATACTCGCACCAGTTGTAATGTTATACAACTCTGTTTAATTTTATGTATGGTAATGTGAATGAATTATTCTATCACTTGATTATTTACTTCCAGTGGTTTTTAAGCTGTAGAGCGCGACTAAAATGGGGCATATACCATTTACCATATCGATGCGACGGTTATTATCTTAACCCACAATGGAGTCCATATATAGCTAATTTACCGAACAGACTTCGATAGAAAAATCGATATCTTACTAATGTAGAAACTGCTAGATTAGAATACTCCAGTTACTTCCACAGCGTTATTATGTCTTACGGTATACTGCTGTGGGGAAGTGCTGTAGATATTAATACTGTTTTTGTGCTGCAGAAGAGAGCTGTTTAAGCAATTTACAATATGAGTCCCCGAGAATTGCTTATGAATTGCTTATGAAAAAATAAATATATTGACAGTCCCATGTCTATATATCTATGAAAACTTAACGTATATACATAAAAATATTCTTTATTTTAGAAGAAACAGAAATTTCCATAAGTTCAACACTAGAAATAAAGTTATGCTAGTTGTGCCCACTACTAGACTGCAAAAAAATAATAAATCTCTAGCCTCAAACTCCATACGATTCTACAATAAGGTACCTTTTGAAATTCAGGCTTTGCCAACAAATAAATTTAAAGATTTTGTCAAGCACAGCCTGTTTGGAAAGAGCTACTATAGAGTCGAAGAATATTTGCAAGACTTGGTATTAGATTCGTGATTTTTGATTTTAGTTTTTTGATTTAAATTGTGTTGTTGATTCAAATTTATTCGTTTGATAGGTTGAATTTACTCATCATTAAGTTATATTTTATAGTTATAATTTTATTGACAATAATTTAGTATTGTCAATAAAATTAACTCATTTAAAAAGGTGTTTTCACCCTAGAATATTTCACAGTCCCTGAACTGGTACCTGAAGCGTAAAACTGATCATCTTACCTTCATGTCACAAAAATGATCAAGACACGCTGCGATTGGTGTTACAATTCATTGCTCTATGCACCATAAGGTGGGGAAAGGGAATGATGATGATGATGACTCAAACTTACACACGGATCGATGAGTGGATCTAGCCAAATAGGTAAAATGTGTGTGCTGTTTATGAAATTTGTTCTATTGGTCTACATTAATTGGTTTTGTTTTTAAGATTATTTTAGTTTATATTGTTTATTATGTTAATGATAATTAGGTTAATTTGATTAATTACGTTTTTTTTATTGTTATTATTATGTTTCCTTTCTTAAATAGATAATTTAAGGCATGTTTCACATTTTGTAAAATGTTTCCCTCGGCACGGGACACCCCAGTGAGGGAACATTATTCTGTAAAAAAAGAATATAAACAATGTAAAAGTATAAATAAATAAACTATAATATAGATTAGCCATACAAGAGTTTATAATTTATGAAATCAATTACTATTACATAAGTTCGAATTCTTTTTACGATTTTGTATGAGTATATAAATTTAATGTCATAATAAATATGTTACAAAGATGACGTTAAAGAAATAGAAGCGGTCACTGGTTATTTAAAATTAGTGGATATGAGTATTACCTTACTTTGATTTTTAAAATAAATTGTCAACATTTTTAGACTGCAATTTGTGTACGAAAGAAAAACGAACTGATTAAGAATAAAAAAGAAAAAACGAAATAGGTAATACAGGTAGAGTAATTTCCTCTATAATTTTGTCAGAATGAACTATTTCAGAATTCATCTTAATTTGAAACATGATTCGAGTATTCTTAATCAATGTTTTGAGTACTCTCAAATGTTTGCAGACAGGCTGGATTTTCTCCCTAGGGAGTTTTTCAGGATTAAATTTGTTGCAACAGAGAGCGAAAAGATTTATGAGAAGGGAATGTGGACGTCTAGGCATTTACATAGCTTATGACCTGTCATAGTTTAAGTGACCACTTTACACATTGTGTTACATTCACCTATGTTTCAAAATAGGCAGAATGGTGAATATTTAACAAGCCAATTACAGGTCATAAGCCCTGTAAATGCTTAGACTTTCGTATTCCATTTTTTTAAATGTTTTTTCTCTCTGTTGCAAAAAATTTAAAACAAGAATAATAATTTATTTAGATCGTCAATTTAAGTTCCTGCAATCATTTATTAGTACTAAATTTTATAGAAACTCTTAACTTTACAATACATTTATCAATGTGTTTGCAATTTCTACAAACAACTATCGCTGCTCATAATAATTATGGTTTTATTTCTCCCGAGAGAAAATCTTGCTAATGAGTCTAGGTATGGAGTTGAAACAAGCAGATGTGAATAGAAAAAATCAGTATGTACATAAATATATGAAGCATTTATTTTCACAAGCTCTTTTATCTCAAGTGTAATCTGCTTACACACATAACAATGTTGGTATTATACTCTTGAATTGTACGACTATGCGTTTTTTTTTGCCAAAGTCGTATTTATTTTCTTCAAAAACATCAACTTATGCTCATAATAATGACATAAACCAATTTTTTCTCTTCATTTTTCTTGGTAATCCAACAGTTATACATATTTAAGAAAATAAAAGATGATTAGGCAATTTGACGTCATCGGTTAAATTGTTCTTAATAAGAAATGTAGTTTTATTTAAAAACAGAATTGCATAATAACAACACATTGCGTGGACTCGGGATCAAAAAAAACCTATGTAATTAAAAATTATTATAGGTGCATGTGAGAACATTACAGTAAATAAAAGGAAAAAAAACAAATGAAAAAATGTATATTATATAATATCTACTCGTAGTAAACGGGGCGGAATTAGGACGGGGGTGAATGTATAGAGGGTATGGAAGGGATGGGAGAGTTCAAAAGTATATATATTTAGTAACAGTACCTGTCAAGCTGCACATCGAATTTTAAGTGTTAATTTCAGTGCTGACAGTGTGACGTTTGCATAGTATATATCTTAAAATTAAGTAATGTGTACCAAACATGACGTATAGAAAGAAGTATTTTTGGCATAAAATCGAGGCTTTACTGTAAAACTAGTTCTGAGATAATCGCATTTAAAGCTTTTTTATTCTTTCAACGGATTATTTCTCCCATGATTTTGTTTTAATTTAATATTTCTTGAAGCTTTGAAAGAGTTATCTTTATTTAAGAAATAGCATAAAATCAACATCTCGCACATGTATTTAAAAATATTAGAAATACATAAATACCGTTGACTTAATGCATTCTGTCACTTTAGCCTCGAAATAATGTTTTACTTATTACTATGACTACCACCGTAAAGCCATTTCCGTCCAGAGAGGATGGACCGCCACACACGTCTATCCTGACATACATTCCTAGCTTCTAACACATTAATACATCTTGTCACACATTCCATTCGGTTGTCAGCTTTTGACATGACCAGACTTAAGATTTCGGTTTATCTGATCACGCCACGTCTTCCTTGATCGTCCATGTCCTACGTTATCGTTCATTCTCGCCATATATATATGTACAAGTATATTTGTTTAACCCTCAGGGTAATAATTCTTTAGAAAAGCCCTTAAGCTCTATTGCATGGAACAAAAGCGTTTCGAATTTTTGGTTTGGTTTTAATATGTTTTTTGTTTAGGAACAAACGTGTAACATACGGTTTCGGTTAGCGCTTGCAATTTTAAACCCGAATATGCATGGCCCGTTGCAATCTGTAGCTAATTTCGTGGTCAATTATCATAGAATGGTTTTTCTCTGTATGGACGACTCTATTCAGATATTACTCTAAGGTTTTACCACTGTTTAGTAATTCTTTCCACACGATGAAAAATCTCAGCGACCCTTTCTTAATCATATTAATTTTACATGTCTCAGATTTGCACTCCCGACTGATTTCATCGTTCGTAACCCTGTCATATATTGATTTACCATACATTCGTCTAAGAGAAAGCATTTTAACCGCATTCACTCTGCCTTCATTCTTCCTTTCCCAGTTCTACGTCTCACTTCCATTCATAACGGTTAAGACTAAAACTCCATTGTGCACTTAGCTTCGATTGACATATTTTAATTAGCAATGAGGAACTTCAGCCCTACGGGAAATTTGATAAAAAAATGTTTTTTTGCGCGCGGTAAAAATAAGAGCATTAAATTGTACCACAAAGTTTCTTGAAAATGTGCGAAAAAATAATAATAAATACTTTTATAAAAACGCACTATTTCGAACGACGTCACTGGTTCATATGAATCAATCAATGATATGAAAGCTGTGAAGGATATCCAATTTGCTTACCGTAAAAGAAACAACCGGGAGAACTGACAGAGAAGAACCTCTGACGTCACACGCGGAGTTATTTCAGAAATACAAAACTTTACAAAATCATAATACGTTATATTAAAATAAAAAATTATTATTTTTAGCAAACAAATAGTCAATTAACAAATAAAAAAATAATAATAAAACACTGAAGTTACTGTGCTTAGTCCGCCGTTCATTTTGCTGCCGCATTCACTCTCCTACCAACATCTTCTACTCTTCCATCTCTTAAAAACAAGCTTCCCAGATAAACCATTTTTCCACTTGTTCAAGACATTTGTTGTTAACATTTTTTTTGCGATCAGTAAACTCTTTATTTAGTGGATGAAATACGTTTTGTGTATTCAAATTAGTTTTATGAAAACTTTCTTAATGTATGTTTTATGTTGGAATAGGAAAATTCCTTCGGATATAATTGTTACCGAGTACGCACGTGTAAATCCAACCAAAGTTATGCTTTCAAGGATGAAAATTCTCCTTCTAAGAAGAATGGTTACACGTGGCATTAAATTATTAATACAGATATTATTATAGTATTATTATTCATAAAAAGTAGGAATACAACGTCGTGTAATGGTCGATTTGCTATCGTAAAAGTATAAAAAATTAGTGTGATATTAATTCAATATTATACGTTTTTACGGAAAAACATTTTTTATGATGTGCATATTTTCTTGGAGGTTTGAATAGTAATTAGTACTATTATAATAACTGTTTTCATTATTAGTAGGATATAAAATTATTTGATTGATTTTTTCTTTAGTTTTCTATTTAAAAAAGTATTTATTAAATCAATTGTATATTTATTAAAATAGCAATTTTAAAAATTAAATTTACTTCATTTTTGAAGTTATGTTTAGAAAGAGGAACATTTATTAAACGATGCAAAATTGAATGGAATGCAGATGGTTTTTGGGTGGTTGGATGAGTTATCGATGACGATATCCGTTTAAGTTCGTTTTCGGAAAATGTTAAACTCTATTTGATTATTGATGTTCGTTAATGTCAAATTCAGAAAAAATAATTTAATGTCTTTTTGGACTTCTAAGATGAATTTAATTTTGTCGTCAAAAGTGAATGAAATTTTATTGAAAAAAAATGCTAATAATAATGGATATACAATTGATTTAATAGATACTCTTTTAAATAGCAAACTACAAAAAAAAACAATCATACTATTTTTCTATCCTACTAATAATGATAACAGTAATTATAATAATACAAATAATGATTGTAAATGGAGAAGAATTCTTTGCATCAATACTGTATTCACCAATGTAACCAAATTTTTGTTACATTGGTGAATACAGTGGGCGAATTCGCTGCGATTCTCTCGTGCGTCCGTTGCTTCCAGAAGAAGCGTACCAACGCGCGCAGTTGGGGACGAATTAAGTTAGTAGAAAACATGGAGTTGAACGAAGCGCACTTGATATGTGCACTCGCTCTGGAGTTCGCGCGTCAACCGTCAACCGGACGCAACAAGGCGTCTCTAGTAACTCGACTCGCGTGCAATACGCGCGAATCAAGCGCGAGTCGATAGTCTGACGACGTGCACGCGATTTACGCGCGTATTTTGAATTCGCGCGATACTTGTGGACGCGATGTATTGGCGCCTTGTATCTCGCTAAACGTTTCGCGGCGAATTCGCCCCTTCTGGACAAGCCCCTAGCGATGTCATCAAATCGCCCAATCACTTATATTTTCTTCAGCCATTGATTTGCTGAAACTGTTACACAATGACAATCGCAATCTTCTGTTGTTTCAAAACCATTTATTCATTAAAAAACAATTGATTTATCTACATTTATTGAGACAGAAGGCCTAACTCCAGGATCCGCATAACAATGGAAAGTTGACATTTATCTTTAATTTTATATACAAATTTAAATTAAATTTTCTGTATTAAAAACAGAATGTGCATACATTTTTTTTTAATATGTTCAATTACAGGTTACCGATGAAGATACTTGCATTTTTTTACAAATATATACATTTTCATACATAAATATCGATATTATTCTTTTCACTTCCGATTGTAATGCGCCACGGGGGATTAACTCTTGTGTGGCTGTGATGTTACACTAGTCGACACAGGACACAGGACACAGGACACAGGACACAGGACACAGGACACAGGACACAGGACACAGGACACAGGACACAGGACACAGGACACAGGACACAGGACACAGGACACAAGACTTGATATATCTCTCTTAATTTTTAAAACGATGAACACGTATTTTTTGTAATCTTCAAATGTACATTTTTACACCGGATTTGGAAAGTTAATTTTGTTAATGTTAATACAAAAAATATTTATCCTTGCTACGCGAATAATGAATGTCCGCTAATTCAGCAACACATCTGTATAAGAGAGAGCGCGAAGATAAAACTCATAACAAGGAAAAAAGAGACGCTATTCTATGGCGGGTGTTGTGTAAAACAGTTTCAGTCTTCAGTTGGTTGATGACATTGGTGGGGGACGTACGTGCGTAACATAAACGGGGTATTCACGATTTTTATTTATTTTTATAAATTTTAAGTAAATTAGCATAAATTAAGGAAAGGGAATTATTAAAAGTATGTTATCATTATTTTTTTTTATTTCAAGTGTCTGAACTTTGGAATATTCCGTCTTTTACTAGTGGTAACACGATGTTACATCATCACGCGCAAAGAGATTATTTACCACAGTCTTGTTAGAGTTTGGATCCTGTGTTGGATTTGGATGAATACTATAATAAATAATTACTTAAAAAAATAAAATATTATAAAACAGTAAAACAATCATATTTTAGACAGTCGAAGGATATCAAAAAGTTTGACAGCGAGGGTGATTTAACGATTCCACACACGATTAGGCCCAGTAGTGATTTGACATATTTTTATTTTGGCTATATTTATCTCCAATTTCCGGCAAGCTCGGATGAAAAAAATATCAGAAAAGTTTTTATTATAACATTTTACTGTGAATTTGAACCTTAAGGGTCTTACTTTTAAAACTAAAATAAAGTGTTTCGAATTCGTGTGTATTTTAATTCGAGTGTCAAACCATCCTATTTATTGAAATGCGGTGGCCCTTGTTTTGATTTTCACAGTCCGTAACGCCACTTCTTTCCCCGGAGGCAATTAAAAAAAAACATCACTTCTTTTTACTTATCATAACAAACAGCACACGAAAAACCGCATCTTAAAAATCGATCTATGATATATAATAAAGCGAAGTGCTTATAAATCAGCGTAATGCTCTCGTGGATGCCAAATTAAGGAAAACGCAAGTCTTTATCCCCTTTATTGATTTCCAAGATTGTCATTTTTAACATAAGGTATATCGCGAAATCGAAAGTGCCAAAATTTTGGGAAAAGGCAGCCTTGTTTACTGTCCCAATGATTCGAAGAAATTAACGGTCATAAAGCATACCACTGTGCCTTGGCATAATTATTTTATTATTAATAAATTCGAAATGAAAATCAGTGACAGCATACAGACATTGTCGTCGTGAGTGAGTAGTGATGAGTAAATACAATATTATTTTCTCATTTCATTTTAAATTTACAGAGGTAAATATTTTCAAACAATTTATTTATGGTTTTCAATAATTCTGTTCTTGTGTAATATAACTTTTTTTTACGAATTTTAGTCCAGTATTAAGTATCCGTTATATTATAACCGAATAATTGTATTAGTGACTAGAATTAAAAAAATAAAATATTATGGATAACATATCTAGAACCATTTTCGTAATATAATAATGCTTTTTAAAGTGATTCTATAAATAAATAAATTTAATTTTAACTTAAAATTTGTAATTTTAGTAAAACAATTTACATTTTCATCACATGTTATGGATTGTACTACAGAATTTCATACCAATTTTCATCCCCAAATTAACCACTCTCTAGGGGGTAGAGAAGATTCACAATACCATCCCAGGTGTATAAATAAGGCCCTAAGGTTTTACGAATAAAACAAGAATACGCTGCGACTTGTGTACGAAACATTAGTAATTTAAAACATAAACATAAAAACAAACCAAAAACTGATCTATGGAAAAAACTTTCAACGCCGCGCCGTGTACGGGGTGTTTTTCTTCCTTTACCATTTTTTACTAATGAAAAACATACTAAACACATACACAAACATACACTTATCTGTTGAAGATCTCTCCATTACACAAAGGATCTTGACTAATAGCCATTGAGAATTTCTGTTCTTTGATTTCATTCTTGTTTGCCTTATTTTCGTTTTCTCTTAAAAAACGTCGTTCAAAAAATACTCTCAAAGGGTTTTTTCAGGTGTTGCGTTAAAGACGAGTAACGAGAAAAAGGAAAAGGTCGTTAACATAAATACAATTCAGGGTTGTTGGAAGAGGGATGGAAAATAGAGGGATGATGGAGAGAGGTAGAGAAGGGAGATTTAGAGAGGAAAACGAGGGATGGGCCAATAATACACGTTATTTTTTATATTCTCGAGTCGAGGAAAAAATATAATACGTTCTTGGATTAGCGAATAATGTTTTGGCATTTATAACAAGAACGAAAGATTTTATTTATGTATCAACGTATTTAGGACGGTCATAATTTTAAAACTGTTAGTATATGTTTATTGTATGTTTGTAGATATTTGTTATTGATTTTACTTTATGTTTTTTTTTTCATCTCTATTTTTTTATGCTGTTGATATTCTAAATAAATAAAATAAAATAAAATAATTAAAAAATATAAATGATTCAGATTTTAAAAACTTAACAAGGCATCCACAATTTTAAATAGACTCTTAATTTTCAAATAACTACACATTATTTTAAATGATGTACGCTGCAATGCAATCAGAATCATAAACAAAAAAGGCGAATAACACGCGGCATAGTTAACTAGAAAACATAACAACTCTTGACACTATTTTTCAAAAATCTTACAATTCAAGCCGCTGTGCGTCCATCTCAAAGTATTTCTACTAACTGGTAAATAAATTAATGTATTGTTAGTATTATTTTAAAACACCGCGGCGCGCCGTTAGTCAAAACTTGTAATAACTTGCGATAAAAATTTATATGAAGACAAGAAACTCAAGCGTTTTGAAATATTCCCAGAATTTCAGTGAAAATTCAATTGGTTGAATACAAGTGATTTTCATGTATTTCGATTAAGATTTAACTTTTTTATCTAGGATTATAAATGAGTTTTTTAATAAAATATCTGTAACAGGCGCGCGGATCATGACAGAAATGGCATTTTCACGAGTTTTTACGTAAGTTCCTAAATTCATTTTTAATGAGATTATAAAAATTTCAATTTGCGATATTTACCTTTAACTACCCTCATACAATTAAAAGTTTAACCATCAGTAATATGACTTCTCTTGGAATGATGCGAAGCGGTGTTTCTAATATCTGACCCTTACAGCGCTGTTTTTATTTTTTTATCTTAGAGGATAAAACACGTAAGTCCACTATTTGTCATTTTGAAATGAAAAATGCAGAAATTATCGCAATTAGCTATTGTATACGCGAATTAAACATTGAAATGCACTTTTGTCATAAAAATGCATTTTTAAGTTGAAATAAAAACCTGAAGTCCATTTTATTTTAGTGCAAAAAACATTAGTAGTCTCAGATATGTTATTTTTATATGTACTATTTTTAACAAAATAATTATTATTTTACATTGAAAGGTTTTAATTTCTGATCTCATTTGTTTCAAAAGTTATGATGTTTTGAAAATCGCACAATCACAAAATCTTGTTACCTAAACATTTCGTTCCATGTGACTCCCGCGGTTTATTCTTTAAGGTATATAATTATTACGCATTATTTATGCAAATGGCTGTGCATTAGTAAAATTATCAAAATTCCTATTAATAAAATTTCAGTGATTTCTATGCCTCGCTTTGGTAGTATAATTTCAGATTTTCGATGCACGTTTGTAACCGTTCGTGGTAATGAAATACAAATGAAACAATGCACGCTCTAATATTTTTATTGCCATTGTTATAATTATTGCATGTACGGCTCGAGCTCCCAACAACTGAAGTCATTGTCCACCATTTTCCTATCTGTTACACGAGCGACATTTACTGTAGCATTTCATTATTAATATCCTCTTTATTGGACACGGTGACAAGTAGAAATGCTGAATTTAAATGTAACGTAGTTATACAGAAAGCAGCCAGTCCACAATTTTGGAAAAATGCGACATCGGTGTTATCGGGTGCACTCAAGTCAATTCTTTGTTCTGCTTAATACAACCAGGCCGATTTCATACGAAAAACTGTAAGAATCACCTTTATTAGTGTTGATCACGAAAACAGGATTTCTCAATTTGCAGAAAATACCCCCAGCGATAAAAAAATCTTACGGTATAGATGCTGACGCAAAAATAAATGCCTCCAGAAATCTGATTCTCTTAAAATTGGTAAATACATTGTATTATTTAGTAGAAAGTTTAAACAATTTAAGAATAAATGTAAAAATCAAAGTAAATAATAAAATATTTTAAAGTAATGTAACAAGAAAATCGTTAAGTACTGCTTCATACAGCTGGGTAAAGGGGACATTTTTTTTTTATATAGTATGAAATATATAAATAAATAAATAATATTAACATCCTCCATCGTTGAAAAAGTTCTAAAGGTTTGTTCCATAGGAACAATACCCTACACTAAATATATCCGATACGTGGGAATAACTATTACCGATTTAATGAAGTCTGTTCAATACTATCCGTGAATTGTTGCTACTAAACGGTGGCACCTGTCTAGTAATTCTTCCAGGCAGCCTGAAGGTGATGAAAGATAACAGTTTGGGGCAATCCCATATTGAATTTACAATTTTGAATAAATTCAAGAGATCAATAATTTTTCTTTTATCGTTAATTTTTAATAAATTCAATGTGTTTAGTAAAAAATCGTAATTTAAAAATTCATGACTTACCCCATGACATTGTAATCGTTCCCATTGTAATCGCTCCTATTGTAATCGGGGCCCTGACTATTATCTCCAAAATGCATATTTGGGGTTGTGCGATCAGCCAGATTAAAAAAACACCAAAATTCCTTTAATACATAATTAAATCAAAACAAATTAACAAACTAATGCTTAAGCGTTGAGTACCATTAAAATCATATTATCATTAAAACTAGTCGAATTCCAAATTGAATTATTTTTTGAAAAAAAACGGTATGCATGAACTATTTTTAATTTTTTGTCGAAGTAAAAAAACAGTCCAACTGTTGTGTAGATTTAATTTTTCAGTCTTTTCACAAAAGTGCTGTTTTCTCAATTTCACTTTTCTATGGCTAGCTGATTTCTGCGTAACTACTGACAATTGGTCTTCCGTCCGCCTAAATGAGAAATAGTAATAAAAATACAAGAGGTTAATTCAAAAAATATTTTTTTACCACTGACCAAACCAGCCATCAAATAACTACATAAATTACATCAACCTTCTTAACAATGCCTTAGTTTGTATATTAAGTACCTATTACAATTATATTAATTATATATTTATTTATTAAACTTCAAGGCCGAAAATACATGCAACTTTGGCTGGCTTATTTCTAACAACAATATCTTCCAGCCGACCAAAAAACAGACTGATCAAAAAAAGTTATCAGAATTAATATAATAATTATTAGTAATTATAAATAAATGTACACATTTGCGAATTACAGCTGTTTTTGAGTGGGCATGTAGAGATTGTATATATAAACTGTTCTCACACTGACTATTAAAAAATCGGAATCAAGTTGTAGTCGAGTGAGTTTTGAACCTCAGACCTCTGATCTGTGAGTCCTCAACGCTAGACACAGGACCACAACCCGGTTTTTTATCACGATAAATCAAATAATTTAAATTCATATGTTAAAAAATATATAGGTATTAGAAGCGTATAGTATCACTGGTTTAAAAAAATCAATTAAGCCGTGCAAAACTATTAATAAAAATTTAATGTGACGTTAGTCGTTTTTAATATTATATTTAAGTTGGTATTCTAGTTTTTTTTTCACGTTATTAATGTTTAAACCTAAAAAAATATGTCCTTACAAAAAATTTTCAAAACAAAAGCTATTTTAGTGACGTGGTATCTAAACCGTTTCGGTCGGAACGAATCGAACCCAAAACTTTTTTTCAAACGCGTTTTTCTCAAAAATAGTTTTTTCGAGACTATTGTCATGATATTTCAAGTTCTAATGAACCAATTTACTTGAAATTTGTTGTGACCCTTTTCTATACATCTACACTATTGCACAAGTTAAAATTAAAACAAAATTTAAATTTGTGCTATTTTTTTAAAATTCGGGAAAGTCAAGAAAACTGGTGAAAAAATGTCTTTATTTCAGACAGCCGCCATTTGCAAAAAACAGTTTTATTTTGCTTCTTCAAAATTTGGACGATTGCAAGATTTTTTAGGATTAACAATTTTCTTATTTCAAATTACTAGGAGGGTTACAATCATGAGACATTTTTGAGACACCCCAATTCATTAGCATGTAACTTAAAAAAAAAAAAAAATTTAATGTTCTCTTCAAACATTAATAAATATCTGGTAAAATAATGGCTTCACTAAAAATATTTTTCGACTTTTTTTGCACCTGAAAAAATACCTAAAATTCATGCCTCTAAGACTAATTCCCAGCCAAAATAGCAAACACTCCTGATAAATTGTTTACAATACAAATTGTTTACAATACTCATAACTTAAAAACAGATGCATATTACGGTAAAAATGATTTTATGAGGCAATAAATTACTGGTACATTGTGTAGTGCATTCATAAGAATTAAACCCACGACCTTATATTGAAGAATGCTCTTGATGTTTCAATCTCTGAGAAATCAACGGTACGAGTACCTGATGAGATTTTCGGTACTGTTAAGGTAACATCATTCACCTTATACGACTGGTGATCTGATCTGAATAAGGCTATTTTAAAATTTATAAGTATTCAACTTCAAGAACTTAAAAAAACAGGTAATTAATTTGTAGAGTAAATTTTTTTAAAAATATAAACTTATCCACTTTGAAGAAATAAGTCCATATGATTTCTAGGCATATACGTGATATTGTAGTTATTTGTAAAAAAAAGTACATATCCTGAAGGTGATCTAAACTTTCAAAAATTCAAAAACAATAAGGAGGAAATTTCAAACAATATTTCAAGTAAGTACAAATGTTTGTAGACAATGTGAGATTTCAATTCCTAGATAATGGTTAAGATTGAAATTTATTGCCATTGAAAAGGGAAAACATTTTAGAAAAGGGGATATTATGGAAGTCTAGGCGTTTACAGAGATTATGACCTGTTAATGGTTGGTTTAAGTGACCACTTTACACCCCGTGTAACTTGAACCATTCAGCCAATATTTAAATATCCGCAACTCCTTAACTCTTCTATCTGTTGACTTTTGTGAAGTAAAAAAGTTGAAACCTTTTTTGATGCAATTTATATATATGATGATGATGTTTATCTGGCTGAATTATTTTTTTATATTATTAATTATTTAAGGCGTTGCCTAGTAGAAGAACCCAGCCAATGACAGGTCATAAGCCCTGTAAATGCCTGGACTTCCGTATTCCTATCTCTGAAATGTGTATTTTATAATGTGTGTTGTTACCGAACATAATAATTTAAATTTTGTCGAGTAAAATTATAAAATTTATAAATCGTACATAAAAATACAATTAAAAAATATTTGATATTTTAGACAGTAGTGTTTAAAGAAGATTTTCAAATATATAAAGTCAAACAAAAAATGGACTTTGGAAAACGTTTAAACAAATATTCCGTTTTCTGTATCCTATGCACGGAATTAGAAACAGAAAAGAAATCATTAAAATTTTAAGTAAAATATAATTGAAAAATATTTTGGAAACAATGTTTTCAAACTATGTATTTAACAATTATAGTCTTTATAACTTAACAGGTTTTTTAAACCATTACGTAATGCAAACTATGAAAAAGGCATAATAACATTGCGAATGCAATTACTCAAATCGTTTCGGAGGCAAGATGAATCCTTAACACTTAATAGATTTGAAAATCTTGATAAAATCAAAGAGACGGTTGTCGGAGTTTTTGATCGAGTCATCAATATAATTTATAAATAGAATGCAAAGAAGAGGGCCCAGGTTGGAACCTCGGGGAATTCCATAATTTGTCTTGTATTCATAAAGTATGTGGTTATGTTTTTTGTAGAAACACAACACAAAAATAACAGATATTTCAATAATTATAAAACTAAATACTTAGCTTCAATATCAATACATAGATGGCCCTCCAACTCGCTTGTGGATGGTTTCTCAAATTCATAACATAAATATAAAAATAAAAAAATGTTACCGGTGTGGATATTCGCTAATAAGCGGAATGGGGAATGTTGTAGTACTTAAAGTGGCCACTTAACCCAGCCAATAACAGGTCATAAGCCCTGTAAACGCTCGAATATCCATAATCCTGAATTTGAAAAAAAATTCTACCTCATCTCTGTAGGGATATAAATAAAAATAATAAAACTGTTTAATACTTATATTCTAAATTTATCTAACTTACTACGAAGGCATCATAATTATTTTAATTTGATTTATTCCACTTACATAAAATATATTTTAGAACCTGTTGTGAATCATACTTCAAAAGCACACAAATTTGTCAAAAAACGATATTTTATCTTCAAGTTGTTGCAATATACCCTCTTTTATTGTGTAGCAGTTCTAAACGAGGAGACAATAGAGATGGGAAGTTATGATAAATTGTTTCCAGTATTGATGTTTGATAAGAGCGATTCAAATTTACAAAGTCAGGGGAAGCCATCTCTCACTGTCACTTGCACTGAAAATTTTCCTACGAGTACCTCACAGGGCGACAAGACAAGATAGGAAGAATCCATTTTGATTGTCTAGACTCATTTTTAATAGGTACTGTCACAAGAACGCTTTATATTTCGTAGTAGAAAAATATCAAAGAATCTATTTAAAGCACCCGCCTAACAAAGAAAACTGTTCCACAAAATCTAGCATAAGACCTCTAGACGATTACAGAGAGCTAACGCAGATCTGTAAGCTCAAATAAATGAGGTTTTCTTGAAAATCGTCCACGCTATAAAATTAATTTCAAACATTATTTTGAGTTTCTTCGCAACAAACAACAAAGGAACCATTTCGAGAAAAGTATTCGCATCCTGTATTGTAATGAAATAGATATTTTTATTTTAACTTAAGCTCGTTTTTTATTAATGTTCAAAAAGTCAGCACAAAGTAATTTTCATATGCTTGAATAATTTTCTTTGTTTCATCCACATATCGAATCACGGCATTAATTTTTGAACTAAAAAGTAGCTTGTGGTGACTGTCAGCTTTTATTTATATGATTTTAGGTATATTTACCTTTTTACTGTTAATACAGATATAATTTGAAAGAAAAAAAAAATGTATAAAACGATTTCGTCGGATATTAATAAAATTCATCAAAAAAATGGGTAAATTAATACATGTTCATAAATACCTATAATAAAATCACGACATTTATCTGTAAAACAGCATTTTTACCATTGCTTTTTAATGAAAAAAAATGAAAAAATAGGTAATCATATGTGAGTTTACATATTTATATTGTGTCCGGCGGATTAAGACTACAGATTTAAATGCAAACTTCTCTCAGCCTGGGCTCTGGTTCTCTAGAGCCCTGGCCGAGTGTATTCGGCTCGATCGAGTGGATATAAGTCCGCTTTGTAGTGTAGTGGTTGGCGCGATCGCCTACGATTGTCCTGGGTTCGATTCCTGGCAGAGCGGGTATGAAATATTGGTTTGAAAGGTGGCTTCACTGCAATATTTCGTAGTACCAGGACTGAGCATAAAACTGATCACTTTGCCTTCAAAGTAGTAACAATGAACAAGGTACGCTTTGATTGGAGTACGGATTGTGGGTAAAGAAATGATGATGATTTTTCGATCGATGATCGATAATCGCTGAGAATCATTTTGTTCATAATTGTTTTATGTTGTGCTTTGTATAAATCATAAAATTATAAATTGAGTAGGTAAAACCGTCAGGTATAATGATAACTACCTGAATTCACTTAAATCCTGATTAAATTTGAATACGATGTTATCATAACTTTGACACGCGTTAATTTGACAAAAAGTGACCCCGACATTTAATTTTGAAATCTCAAATTCACCGTGTTGATCATTAGGATACGTTTGTGGATATTTTTATGCGATTAATTTCGGGATGATTGGGTACTATTTTTAGTGACCGATCGAAATTTCGGTTTCAGTTTCGGCCAATTTCAGCCAGTAAAACGCGCATCGGTCGCAGTTTCGGTTTTGACCAAAAATTGGTCGAAACTTTGGTTCCGCCGAAACCTGCGGTCGGGGTGTGTCGGATTACGTCCGGCTGTACACGGGTGGAAAATTAACACGACTAGAGGAACTGTTGTTCATTCAAATGATTAGTTATTGTATTACCTATTGTCTAACATAAAAAACAAAAAACAGACTTTATATTTTTGTAATTCCTTTATACAAAAGTCTCAATTATCCGACCTAAACCAGCCGCGGCAAGGTCAGATAAGCAAAAAGGTTGGAAAACGACATTGAAAATGTGTTAAATAATTTTATTTGCACATCGAAAACTTTTCAAATGACAAAAAACATGTAACATAACCTAATGTAACGAACTAAAACATCAAAATGCACTACGAAAAAGCTACGTAAGCACTGAGGACTGTCGTCTGGCACGCGAATATAATGCATGAAGTTGGGTAAAGGAAAGAGGCATTTCCCCGGTAGGTCGGATAACTCGGAAGGTTGGATAACCGAAGGTCGGATAACCAAGACTCTACTGTAGTTATTAACTCAAAGTTATTAGTATTAAAACCGCCCTTGAACCTGTAGCAATTGCACTGAAATCTTTAATCCGAGTCATTTAAAAAAAACATTTCGTTATCCAAGTGACTTGCTCTTCAAAGAATTCAGAGTACTGAATATTATTCAACAGTATATATTGAGAACGGTAGTGGTTACACACATAAAGAGAGACATTTACCCAAGCGTCAACAACAACCATAATACAAGCTACTCTAATAGAGATCTGATACTAAGTGAAGGGGTCAACACTGTTCTGGCATCGAGACAACACTATAACAGGGGCAAAAAGGTCCATAACCTTTTGCCAGAATCGTGGAAAGACAGGAGTGTTGTCAAGTTACGGAAGGTGTTGACCTCGCTCTTTCATGACATTGGTCGTAGGGAGTCAGAAAAGTTGATGCATGCCACGGATTGGAGAACCTTACTGGATGTCAAAAATAAAAAATAAGGAATAATTTTTTAAAAATATATTTATAGATGACAACCATGAAGTTTCACATAAATAAATTGTCTATGTTTTTATGAATGTATGTATGTGTATGCGCATGGGTGTATGTACGTGTGTGTGTATGTACATGTGTATATATGTGTATATTTATATGTATGTGTGTATATATGTGTATGTCTGAATGTATGTGAATCAAAATGTTTATCCGAATAAGTTTATATTTTGTTTGTCTGTGCTCTATATTAATTTGTTAACTATTATAATATATTAAAATGTAATTGCCTAGCTTTGAACGGGGTATGTACCCTTGTTAGCTGGGCAAAGTGAACATGGAATTGTATTTTGATAAAGAGTGTGAATAAATAAATAAAAATAAATAAAAATAAATAAAAATTAAATTAAGTTAAACTTCCTATAGCGTTCATTGAAAAACTGTTACCTAGCAATGAACCAAAATGCGTTGAAAATAAACAAATTTACTTATTAAATATATTTCATTGTGTCTTTTATTTACTACTTATTTTAATGATCACGCAAAGTTTAACAACAAAAACGCCTAATTTTGGGTGATTTGAAGTAACTTTTAACTTATTTAAAAAACTTTCGGCTTAGGTTTCGGCCAAAACTAGAACAGAAGCTGAAATTCGGTTTCAGTTTCACTTAAATATCTTGTTTAGATCAGCTATTAATTATTCCCCACAATATGTACACTGAACCTTGTTTTAGACATTTTTTTTTAAAATTTAACAATTGGCAAAATATACTATTCGTTTTTGGAATGCCTGACATCACTATTTCACTTACTTGGCGTACAATATTTGAAAGTGAATAATCTTTGTTACGAATTTTGAAAGTACAAATTTTGATTTTACATTACATTTAAGAAAAGCACAACAACAAAAACACATAAAAATGATACCAACAAATTACAAAAGAGTTGGAAAACATTTTGAAGAAGGGAATGTAGAAGTCTAAGCATTTGCAAGGATTATGACCAATCATGGCTGGTTTAAGTAACCACTTTACCCTCCGCTCTAAGATTTCCATACTCCCCTCTCTAAAATGTTCTCCATCTCTGTTGTAATTTGTTAATCTTAATAACTCGTCAAGGGGGTGAATCCAAAGGGGGTGAAAGCCAGTTTTCATCTGCAAACATTTGAACAAACTCAAAATATTGTAAAATAAATAGCCTTTAATTTTTTTTAAATCCCGACATCTTTCCACAATTGTTCTTTTTTTTTGTATATTTATTGTTAATTGTTTTGTTACGCCGTACTTTGTGGAACGTATCTCCCGTGTGAAAATAAATTCCAGTGTATTTGGTTCCGAAAAATTACAAAAAGATTTTGAAAAATAACTAGACATGTTTTGAATGAATAAGTAACCGAATTTCAAGTAAATTTTATCATTTAGAAAGTTTGTTTTTATATTTTAAAAAAATGTCAAAGCTATTTTAAACACTGCGTGTAGGAATGGATTTGTACGAAGACAGGTAAATGTAGTTTATCCAAATGTCTCTCTACCCTTCCTAATACTACCACTGAGACGTGAAGAGACAAGAACCTTCACCGAGGGGATGGAGAGGCGTGACTCCGTAAGCCACGCTTGATGTATTGCTAGAAGATAATAAAAGAACGGGGGACCAGACAAGATATCACAGAAAAACACATTAAACTATATTTATGTCTCAATCTGATGTCGCTTACTTCTGTCTCTCGAGTAAATTTTCTACCGGAGACTTAACGTCGTTCGGGGGATGTTTTCCGGCAGATGTAATCCCGTGTAATGCCATCTATTGGTCGGAGATTACATCAAAAATCTTATTGCTTGCGGAAAAATTGTAAACTTTCATAACAGTACTGGAAATATATAATGCGTATCTGTAATTTATAAATCACAAAGGAAAAAAGTCTTCCCTTTGAAACGTAATTCAGCTCAAACGGATTTTTTATTTACCATTAATTAATTGAGCACATATCGTATTTATTGACGTCATATCTGCTTTAGTATTCTCGAATTCATTTAATTAAAAAAAGAAGCGGAATTTCCTAGATAAAAAAGCGTCGTTTTTTACAAGGGTGTGTAAACAGTATACAGTGTTTGTTCGTTCATTCGGTTTGAATGAGAATTTCGTAGTAAAAACGCGATCACCAATTCATAAAAATACACGAGCAAATAAAAATTCGCTTAAAATGCGCTCCCATTGACGGTAGGACGAAGTTCAATTTTGCGAACCTGCGACTATTGAATCAGTCGCCCTAGGACTCCCCGGCAGACCATGGGAGGCCACATTCAGGAGGGTGGTGGGAGAATGGGAGAGGACCAACTCCAGCAGGAAGAAAATAAACTGTGAACTTTTTAATTGGCTTCAGCATTATTCCATCGGTACAGCGGTTTTGGTTAGTAGTATATTTTCCACCCCCACACCATAGTTTTTGGTGGTTTATGCGAGTAAAGCTAGAAAGGAGCGCCGGAATTTGTAAAACATTGCACAGAAAAGCGAACGAAGGGATGTAATTCTACTGTGTGTTTTAGACACAACGAACTTGTACAATTGTTGACGTTTTACCTTATCACACATGATAGATTTTTTACTCTAAAATACACAACCGCATCGGATTAAATAAATATTATGATACGATTATCAAAATAAATCATTAAAAAAATATTCTCAACATTTTTGTTTAGGGAAAACTAAAATGGATGCATACCGATCAGGTCAAAATAGTTTATCAAAGTGAAACTTGCGCAAGAATTTTTGGATTACAACTGCCAAAAAAACGCATTTGTGTTGAGCAACTTTAATAGTATTTATTTATTTATTTTTATTTGGGAAAAAACAACAGTTTTTACATATATTGCATACAGCAAATAAGAATATATATAAACGAAAATTGTGAAAACAGTCAATAAAATTTTTCGACAGTGGTGTAAGCTATTAATTAAGTACATTGTCGGTATCAAAATAAAAGCAATTAACAATTAAGAAATGCTAGGCACTTAGAAGTAGCAAATAAAATGAAAATACATATATTTATATACGGTTATAAAAATAAAGCAAATAGAAACAAGATAAATTTAAATTTAAAGAATAAGAAAAGAAAAAAGTTATATAAACATAATGTAAAAGGTACAAAATATAATAATGAACATTTTCATAATAACAATAATAATACACATTTTTTTTCATTATTTTTCCGCACCTAATGGTGCATAGGGCACTGCATTGACAGTGTGAAACCAATCGCAGCGTATCTTGATATTTTTTTTGTTACATGAAGGTAAGATGATCAGTCCTGCGCTTCAGATGCCAGTTCAGGGACTATGAAATATTCAGGTGTGAAAACACTAGAATCAACCATGTCGAGAATCAAACCCGAGACTTCTCACATGGTAGGCAAACGCGCTGACCATTACATCACGAGTCGACAGTATAAATACAAATGATAAATTTCCCATTATCAAACGTCAAGTCCACTATCTAAGAGAGAAAATGAGTAAAATAATAGTATTGAGCAGTCAATTTGAAGAATATTTTCAACTAGCAATGTTCAGTTTTGGTACTAAATATTCGAAATGAATATACAATGTGGAGTTATTCCAGACGATTCACGAATTGATCAATTTTCATATTAGCGGAGATTTGAAATCCAAAGCAGCGGACCGTACATAACGCCGGGGAGCCGACTTAGTAAACTTACCAGAATTTATATCGAGAAAAACATTTCGGCAATCCGTACCATAGACACGCCAGTACCGATTTATGGGGAATTTCAACAACTGAATCGTCTATCAAGGGGGGAGGGGGGGGATAAATATATTGAATAGATATGTTCATATTTCTGTCGGGACTTAATATTTGTGCGGATGTTAGGAAAATATCATAAATTGGAGGGAAATCTTCTAAGTAATGACGTTCCCAAGGACAACAATACCCACGAATAGTTGTATTTGTTGACAAAACATAATTTGGGTTTATAACAACCTCTCATGAAATGAAATACGGCAGTAAACAATGCCTAGGAAAAATATCGATTGTAGAATTGATGAATATAATGTAAATACTATAATTGAGTGCATTAATAAACATACAATAAAATACTTTTTTTTATTTTAAAATTTTTGTTGTGATTATCCAGTAATGTGCGAAATAGAACCAGAACTTTGGACTCATTCTGCCAACACTGCCAAACTTTAAAACCTCAACTTTACATCAAAACAACTTTTTTTATGTACTAGGTATATTTGTGGCCTCCCCTGCACCGCTGACATAATATTGTAACTTTTTCGAGGGAATCGATTGTATGGTACAAAATATCATCAACATCTTGAAATATAATTGTAAAAAGGCGAATAACTTTTTAAAAAGTAGAAAAAAAAAGGTTTTTAATTAGCAATTTAAAAATGACGTCATCTTATCGTCAGTAAGCAGTTTTTATACCTCGACTAACATATTTGTGCGAATAAATTTAAAACTGTGCGTCTAAGTAAGATAAACTAATTACTAAAATAAAGAAACAGTCTTTAGGTACTACGGTAAAATTACCGTCATTTATAAAAATTACTGTAAAATTGCGTAAATTTACATCCATACTCGTAACTAAAAAACAATAAAAACACAACCTTAACTGAATAATATTTTACTTGTGCCTACTTAAGATTGTAGAATTTTTAAAAATTAAGGAAATCACACGATTTCGCCTATTTTAAACGCCGTGCCATTCTTTTAAAATCGGGTCATAAAAAAAACAATGCCACCGAATGGCAGATATGAAGATAAAAATTTTGCCAAAAACATACCTACTGTAGAAATAAAATATATACAAGCAAAATACTCTTCCTAAAAAAAAGCATAAACTGAATTCCTAAAAAAGGGTTTGAACAAAACTAGTTTCATTTTCATTGTTTTTTTAAACTATTATTTTAGGCATAAATTAACTGACATTTTGGAAAAAACACCACACAATTTTTACGCGGTTTCAAATGCGTTTATTTGAATTTCAAGAAGTGCAGTCTACCGGTCGAAAAATAATCATATTAAGTTATATAAAACGTATATTTTTTATCTGAAGTGCCTACTATTGTTTTTATAATATGCATGTTCATTTTTAAAAACGGCGTTTTCGGCAAAATCGTAAGATTTCCTTACTTTTTTCAGACTTACAACCTTTAATAAATAATCGATGGCCTTAGTTAACTCCACTGAGAAAACAATCCGAGTTCAAAATTGAATATCTGCTAAGTGTATTCTCGGATTAAAAACAAATCAATGTAATTACTTAGAATTGAACTGGAATTAATCAAAAGAGAATATACTTCAGAGTATTGTTATCTAATTGGGTATTCTGGAATCTTATTTTAATGATGGTACTTATAACTAATGGCATTAATTTACTATTTCTCAATTTCGTAACGTATTTGACAGTTTCAACAGTCTTAAAAAGAGTAGCAATTATGTTTTTATATTTTTTACAGTTATTGTAAGTCTTGATAGATAAATACATACGAGTAAAATATGTTACATGAGTAAAAAAAATTGTACAAAAAAAGTTTAACAAGACATTCTTTATTTAATATTTTATGTCTTATGTTTTATGATTGTGCTTTGCGATATTTTTATTATAATTCAAAAAATGTTTTTTTATTAAATAATAAGTCATTTGAAAATTTAAAGTGATTTAATACAATAATTTAGCAAGTATTAGTTATTACATTTACGACTTTTTTCGACACCTAGCAAAGTTTTAATTTTTTGTCATCTCAAATTGATAAAGTGTTTTAATGTTTATAAACTTCTTAGCCATGTCTTTGTACGCAAATGATTTTAAATTATTACAATTTTCTTATCAATTTCTAAGCGCGAATCAACCAAAACATCTTAGGTTTAATACTGTTTTAAGACATCAGTTGACCTTTCAAAGAGTCATTCCTTACCGCTAATAATTATTCCACTCAGGAAAATTCAACGAAATTCTGCTACGTGGCGTCATTCATCGACGATGTGGCGTTTAGTAGAAAAGTTCACGTTCTTAAGCTTCATCATTTTAATAAACTCTCGAGTATGTATAAAAAAGCTCCAAGTGTTAAAAATAAAAAGTATCGTGTTGAGGAACTTAGCTTTCCGAGTTTGGCATAAACAAACAAAGCCAACGGTTAATTTCTGTAAAATTCATGTTTTAAGTTTCAGGCAATTAATTTTAAAGTGTGAATTCTTTATTGCTCACTAGTTCGACCCCATCTAGAATACGCTTCTCCTATTTGGTCTCCATTCTACAGGACTCATATTGACCATATTGAGTCTTTCCAACACCGTTTTCTAAGAAAAGTGGCATGGTTGCTCGGATTACAAAGGGGTAATTATTCTTAATTTGAAATAGAGCAATCTCTTAATCTGTCTTCATTGGAGAGACGTAGAACTGAGATGGACCTTATATGCATTTTTAAAATACTCAATGCTTTAAGTGATGTCCCATCTCTGTTGCAATCAATTTCTTTTCATGTTCCCAACCGTGTCACCAGAAGTCAAAATCTGCTATTTATAAAATCTTCTAAGAGCAACTTTGGTTTTTATGCCCTAATGTCCAGAATGTGTAGATTAGTCAATTCATCACACGACTTGGAATTTTTTGGGATAGATCTTCCGGCTTTTTGTAGATCTCTTCGCGACTAAACAGTGTGGGATGAAGTTGAATTGGCATGGTTTAGCTCATAGTTTTTGGTCTTTCGTTTTTTTGAATATATTGTATACAATTATTGTTTTGCCCTTGTTTGTCTTTGCTAAATAGTTTTATGTTCAGTTTCTTGCATTTATGTTTCTTCATGTAACTGTTGTAATTGGCTTAGGCCGTATATATATATAATAAATAAATAAATAAATAAAACTTAGTAAGAATTAATTTATAATACAAAACTTGCCTTTGACCATCTCAACACACTTTAAATAACTAAAATGTTGCCTTAATGTATTGTTAAAAAACCGTTTTAACTAGAAAAAGAAAAAAATAGTGATTTCAAACTAAAATGTTTAAAACATATATTTATTTATCGAATGCTCGTAGTAAAGATTACGTTAAATGTATGACAATGTTTACAGAAGTGTATTTGTAAAAAAAGCTGAATAGATTTCCCAAATATGTTGTTTTTATATGCACATTACTTTTAACTATAATATAAAAAATAAAAGAGTTATTATTAGAAATTAATTTTATTTTTATAATTTTATTTTATTATTAAAAATGGCACATTAGCCTTCTACAAAACTTGTAATTTTAATAATAATTTATAAACAGTATTTATTAGCATTGTTTATAAATATTATTTACCTAAATGTGTTATTTTTCAGTCCATTCTCTGAATGTCGTAAATAACTTGTGTTGGAAAAAATGGGATTTGAAATGTGGTAAAGCAGGGTTAGAACCTCGGACCTTTGATCTATGAGTCCACACACTACCACGGGATCACAACCCAGTTGTAAATCCAATTTCTTTTTTATACCCATTTAAACAACTTAATGCACCAAAAAAGTTAAATTTTAAAAAAGCTTGTACAATTGTTACGTTAAGATGAAATTTTGACGTAACTAATATTGTTTTTAAACTTTTTGCATAACTTTTTTGGTTCAGCTGGCCCTTAATCTTACATTTCAGATTATGCTTTTATAAAAATATCTGTTGTATCATGAGAATGAATTTTTGAGAGGTGGGTGTATAATATACAAATATCTTTATTTAAAGTTGTGTGACATAACGAAAGTAGCAAGACAGTTTAAAATTGAAATCAGTTCATTGTTCCCAGATTGCTGTAGGTTTTTCTAGTTTAGCGAATGACAACATCCGCCGTCGAATCGTCATGTCGATGTCTACGTCACCGTGAAATGTCCAGAAAAAATCTTCAACAATACATGTCCGAGTGAATAATGAATAAGCGAAGCCAGATTTGTCCTGTCCGGTGAAAGCCTGACCCAACACAATGACAATTCAACTGTTAACAAATTGTACGATTCGCTGACAACTACGCTTCTAGTTTAGACTTTTGTTTTGACGAATTTGCCTGAAAATCGATAGTAACATGGCCCGTACTTGAATGTTTACAAACTGGAGCGTACTATCGTCCATAAAATAGTATTCAGAATATAACATATTATGCCTAAACATACCGAATCATTGAATCTGCTTATATTTTTATTCATCATATATAGATGACTAACCAGCATCTAGTTTTTTTATTTTAAATAATGGTAATTTAAAAAAAACATCGAAGAAGTAATATAATAATGACAAATAATTCAATGAGATAAAATATATTAAAAATCTTATTTTAAAAATGTATCAGTTACACAAGGAAACAAAGGAAACAGGCAGCTCAACAATTTTCAAAATCAACTAAAAAATAACATAAATAAAAAAAAGCAATGGTATGTGCAATGTAGGTAAGAAACATGTTTATATCATTTCATTCTATCCTTGCTAACAATCTTCTATTATGTACAAAGGCAATGTTCGTTTGTGTTATCTCGATAGAATAAAAACGACTGGACCGATTTACGTTCGGTTTTTTGCAAAATAATGAACTTTGCGCTGAGCATGTTTATAGTTCTTAATATCTATAATTTAGTTAGTAGAAAAAAATAAGGAACGTAAATGTTTTATTCATCCATCACCAGGGTTACATTTTTCAGAACAGTTGTCTCAGAAAAATCTTACGTATGCGGGGGTTTAACATTGCGAGGAATGAAGAAATAAAAGAACGGACTCAACAAACTCTGGTGACAACGGTGATCAAGCGTAGGCGATACGGTTGACATATTACTGGGACTGGGTTGTTTTTAACTTTTTGGTTCGTTGTTATGTTATACTTATAACTTATATGTAATAGTTCTTAAATGTACCTACGCCATAGGAACCTTCACTTATCTATGCATATAAAAGTAGTCACCTCACTTTCATGTAACAAAAATGATCAAGGTACGCTGCGTTGGTGTACCAATGCAGTGCCCTGTGCACCACCAGGTGCGGAAAGGGAATGATGGTGATGATGATACACATAAAAGGTAACGCTCGTATGTGTGTCCCCGATAGATTAAAACACTACTGGACCGATTATATATGCATTGGCCTGGGCATTTTTATAGCCCTTAAAATCTTCAATCTAATTAACAAAAAATAATTAAGGAGAGTAAATTTTTTATTCGTCACTCTTCATGGCTGCGTTCGACGAGAATACACATGCTGAAAAATTGGGAGGACGTTATTTTTTAGTGGACAAAAAAATAATTTATTTTAATGTTTACAAACAACATTTGTTTTTTGCGGACCCCATTCAGATTCTTCCCTTAAATTCCGTATTATTTTATTTTATTTTTACACATTTTTTTACTGGACTTTTGGTAATGCTAAAAAATATAAACTAACATTTAATACATTTTTTAATATTGTATTCCTATGTAATGTGCACCCTTGTTGGGAAGAAGAGCGGAGTTTTACATTTGCCAAAAGAATTCTATATTTGTAAATAAATTATTTTATGTTTTGGAATTCAACCATAAAACAAGTACCTAGGAGCCTTCCTACCAATGAAAAGTTACATTATCTTTTTTACGTTTATCCAACCGTTTTTAAATGCTTTTATAAGGCATTTTCGTTTCGTATGAAATGTCAAGCTCACATCAAAACCTGGCTGGCGGTCAAGGAACGACTAAATACGCGTTGGGTATGACCGAGCGTTTGGTCATGAGTTAAGTGTCATAATTTTAGAGAGCACAGGTCTATGTGTATTTATAGGTTGGTGGTTTTATTTAAGAACACTGAACATAATTCTATGGTTACAAAAAATCATTATGAAGTAATTTTTTGCTCAGTATACTTAATAATGGAGGTCGCTAAGCAGCTAAAATAACATATGAATCTTTTGGTTTAAGGTACGTTATTTTATTAAAATTTTATTGGTTATTTAATTTTTAAATATTGTTTGTCTCAAATAATTTTTCTGATGTATTTTTTCTCTAGTTCACAGTTTAAATTTTCATTTATTTGACTTTTTAATATTTGGTTTTTCTTCAAACATAAATAACGAATAAAAGCCGTTGACTACAAACCCGGTTCAAGGTTCTTTTCCACCTGACGTAGATGCGCAAGCTAGAAAGAGAAGAGACGGTGACAGCCTGGGGGATACATCTGTATCAATTTTTTTTAATATTTTAGTCAGGCATAATAGGTACGACATGCAGTTGTCTTTTTCGCACAGTGACCGGGAGAGGGAATGCATCTGCAAAACAGTGGCTAGAAAACAATGTTTAAATACCTATTTATCAAAATTCCCTGTCAAACTTTGTGAAAATGATATGACTTGGTATTTCAAAGCATATAGTTTATCCTACGAAACTACTAGCCAAGATTAAAAATCTTAGCCGAGAGTGTAGAGCGCATACAAACTTAATATTCCTTCATTAAAATTCTTCGTATATTACGCAACGTGAGTGAAATTCTTGATTGCAGTGGAAAAATCAAATATTTTGCGAAATAAGTTTTGTCAACTTTGCGTTACATGTACACGGTACTCGTACACGTGTACACACGACGCTAGCTTCCTGCATAAACTACAAGGTAAATATTTAAATTAGATTTACCCATTATGCATTACGTGTTTTTTCATCAAATCTCACATAAACTAAACAAGCTGTTTATAATGCTAGATGATTTTTCTATAAATAAACTTGCATTTGCCATTTTTCAACTAAAAGTCAATGAACCGCTAAACAATTACCATAATATTACACGGTTAAAACTTTAGTAAACTAATAAGCAACACTTAATTGGGCGAGACGAACAATTTGCACCACTTTTCTTTGATTTTGAACTAGCTGAGAACAGAGCTAAAATATAAATATGTATTCCAAAATAACATTTAAAATATAAGGGAATGTTTTTTTTTGTTTCTGATAATTTTAAAAAACGTCCTGTAAATTATCTGACTAACGCTATTATATCCTATTTCATTACTACCATCACGCCATTTCACCGCAGCGGTAGGTAGAACAAATGGATTGCCACACACGTCTATCCTGGCATTTATTTCTAGCTTTTTCCACATTCATATATCTCGTCATACATGCCCTTCGGTTCTGCCTGCTTTTGACATGACCAAAATTTAGATTTTGGTTTATCTTATCATGCCGCGTCTTTCTTGGTCGTCCTCGTCCCACGTTACCGTTCATTCTCGCCATATATACCTGTTTTTCCGTTCTTTCGTCACCCATTCAATCTACATGACCAAACCATCTCAGAGATCATTTCTTAATCTTATGATTTAGAGCTAATTCAGATTTACTCTCTCATCTGATTTCATCATTCGTATCCCTGTCATATATTGATTTCCCACACATTCGTCTAAGAGATCGAATTTTGATCGCGTTAACTCGGCTTTCATCCTTCCTCTGCCTGTTCCAAGTTTCACTTACATACATAAGGGTTGGGACTAAAACTCCGTTGTGCACTACCAGTTAAGATTCCTTTATCCTTTTTCATCGTCATTGTTCGCGCTTAAACCAACAGCGGTACGTGAGAAGCAGCCAGCACGGGCAGAGTTTTCAGATGAGGGAGTCGCCTTCACTCCTTAACAAACATCGTTAAAAATAAAGCGGTAAATATAAAAGGATCCCCGGCCGGTGATGCCCGGAACTGTGCAGCGTCCCGGAGCGGTCTCCTCGGCGCACGTCCTTTTGTAGCGGCTGCTCGGTAGGAACTCTTTTTTTCTCGCTAAGACCTTCCCCTATAATACAAACAATGACCCTTGGGGTTATTGCATCTGGACGCCTCAGTTTTCAAGCACACTACCGTTTTATTCAATTTTAAATATTAACTATTAATTCTTCCTAATTCTAATGCAATTATGCAATACCTATGATCATTATTGATAAGTCTATCATATATTTTAATTCTCTTCAAGTTCAAGTAATGATCTACATATTAAAAGGTTACTTAAATCCACCGAACTTCAGTGCTTAAAATATAAACTATGGAAAAATGTTACATCAGAACATAATTACAACTACTTAAAAACATTCAGGTAAAATATTGTCATGTAAACATATTTTATTTATTTGTTATTTTTATATTTTTTATATTGGATCAAATTAGTTTATTAGTGGTTTATGGAATATTACGACATCTTTCTTCATATCGGAACCAAAAAAATCCTTTCAAAACTATGTGCCCGAAGCTATTTTATGATTGGTCCGCTTTGTCTAATCACGTTTAACTTAATTACCGCCAAACATCACATCTGATAACGTAGGTAGTGCTTGGTTGTGTAAAAGGATATCTCCGCGTATAAGCGTACGAAAAAAAGAGACAGCTTTATACTGCCGTCATAATAAAGAAAGACGTTTCTACACAAAACGAAAAACGGAGAAAATAAATGTTTTGTAATTCGGAAATTAAAAAATTCGCTGTGTGAAAAATACTACAAAAATTAAGTATGTTATGCGGCAGTGTGTATTATGGTTTGCCCTAACGGAATATATATACATTAATTTTAATAAATTTTACGTTGTGTATTTAAAAATAAACATTTTCACTTTTAGTAAAAAAAACTAGAAAATATGTTTTACTGCAATGAAAAGACGCTTCTGGCTAGAAACGCCCTTTTTATTTAGTAATTAAGCAAATGTCTTTCTTTCTTAATGTTAATATGCCAATAGATTCTACCCAACTAAATAAAATAGACGTTACTGACCATTTACTAGTTACGCCGACCTAATAATTAATTAAATTAAAAATTACTAGCAGATCTTAAATTTAATTAAATGCGAGTAGGTACATTCATTTCAGATGTTTTTAAAAACAGAATAGAAGAAAAAATAAGTATTTTAATTAGTCTTTTATAATTATATAAGTCAGAACCGCCTTTTATATTTAGTAATCTTCAAGACTTTTTGCAGTTAAGTCTCATTTACTAGTGACAAAAATAGGGTTGTGGCTATTTTAGGAAGATAATTCAAGTACCAGTAGATGCGTATTTTTTTCTTGATTTAGAATATGTATTAAACTCATTTTCGAAAAAATGTTAGATGCGTCCTTCTTTCTTATGACGGCAGTATGGAACATCCCGACTTTAGACCATTTCAATCCTAGCTACCGGAGGGCATGGTGATCTGGCGACAACCGTAAAGAAGATTAATGGTCTCCAAACAATGTCCAGGACACCGATCCATAACATGTCTAAGACATTAGCTCAGATGCACCTGTTTTCTCAAATGCCTTCGGTTAGCAGGACTAAATTATTTAGAAGTAATTTTCATTTAAAATTAAAATAATAATCAATCCCATGTGATCAACTCAATTTATCTATTGCTGTATTTTGACAGCAACACTCATTATTAAACCCCTTTCCCCACTCGATAATGCATAGGGCACTGCATTGTTAAATAAAATGCATCGTATCTAGAGCATTTGCTACAGGAAGGTCAGGTGATCAGTCTTACGTTTCAGGTACCAGTCTAACGACAACGAACTTCAGCGTAAAACCACATAAAACAAATATGTCATGCCAACCTTACTTGGAATTGATCACAAGATCTCAAGCATGATGAGGTAACGCGATTACAAGGCGGATTTTTCTCCACTCGATTTTATTTTTCATGATTTTTACCTAAGAGCAGCCATTGAGTCGAAAACACTCGTCCAGGATTCTGATTCTATTACAAATACGGAACTGTATTTTTATTCCACCTGGACACACACCAATCATCAATTTAATTGATTTTTTTAAGAAGAAATGTTAATTTTTTTGGAATGTAAGTTATTTATGAAAACAATATATTTATCACTAAAAATAATTCATTTTTATGATGCACAGACTAGTGACAAAGTAGAAATGCTAGTAGATTGTGGCTACAGATGAACCAAGTTTTATACAGTACTTCCTGTACTACCAATTAGCAGATCCAACGGAGCATGAGCAAGCCGACATATAGCTGACCTCGAACCCTCGATGCAAGCAAAGGGGTTGGTAAATCTGGCCCCAGAGGAAAAGGTGACAAAAATTCAACGTCATTAATGAAACATTTTAAAAAGTTTCAGAGACGTTTCTTCCGTGTGTCGTTTACCTTAATTTTTAATACCAGGTGACTTTTGGATTATATAAAGCAGTACTGGAAGGACACTGTCGCGTAAAAAATACACTAAAAGCTTTTTATTAATGAAGCAAAGCGATCTCACTAACAAGTCTGTAAACCTTACCGTCCTGTGCAAGATTATAAAAAATGCCGTTATTACAAACTATTCAAACCGAAAATGCGGTGAAAATTATTTATGTACGAGTATATGAATTTTTAAATAAAATGTTTGTTTATTGCCTTCCTCGAGTTTTTATATATTTATTTTTCATTAAAATTATGTGTAAATTGAATGCTTGATTTTAGGGATTTAAAAAAAATAAAAATATTATGGGAGCAGGCGAGAGTGCTGGCTGGCCATAGTGTCTTCTAAAGGCGTCTGGTGATGTTCACATGCTCTATTTAGGAGCAGATGTACAAAAAAGAAGGTATGTATAAAATGTATTATATTTAATCAACAATATTTTGAATGTGCCCAAATGTTTTTAGACCGGCTGGATTTCCTTCCTACGGAGTTATTTAGATCTTAATTTGTTGCAGCAGAATGTTAAAGCATAGGCAGAGTGGTGAATGTTTCACAGTGTATAAAGTGGTCTTTTAAACTATGCCAATGGCAGGTCATAAGCCCTGAAAATGCCTAGACCTCCATATTCCCCCCTCAAAGAAGTGTTCCCTCTCACTTGCAACAAATTTAGATCTATGTTGTATTTATTTGACTAAATGAATATTTTTCCAATAAAAAAAATAGCACGAAACTAATATTAAAAAAATGCCAATCAACTTAAATAGTTTTTACAAATTACAACAGGGATGGAGAATACCTTAAAGTAGGGAATATGAAAGTCTAGGCATTTACAGGACTTATGACCTGTCATTGGCTGGTTTAAGTGGTCACATTACACCATGAGTAACATTCAACATTCTGCCCATGTTTGAACGGCCACATTTCCTCAAATTTAAATAAGTATAACTCCATAGGGACGAAACCCAGCCAGTCTGCAAGCATTTGGATGTACTCAAACATTGTTGAATGAAATTTTTAATATATTTTTTTTGTTTCAGGTAAGCTTCACTTTTCTTGATGTCTTGGTATGTGTATTGTACATTCACCATTTTGCCTATTTTTTTTTTTTAATTTTTAAGAATAGTCCAGAAACCGCATACGCACATTAAACAGAAGGCGACTAAACTACTCATAAATGAGTATTAGTTTTTTGTAGACGTCGCTCAGTACGCAACTCCTGATTTGAATTCAACTATGCCGTGTTGTGTCCTTTTAAAGTGCAGAAATACTGCTAGGATCTTAAAGAAACTATATAAGATCACATTTCATGTGTAATTAGCAAATGAATGGGTAAGTAGCAAATACATCCCTTTTTTTTTTCACCTTACATTTGTGTTATGATTATGTATTTTCCAATCGTACAACATTACGCGGCGACATCACGAATGCGCGCGGCGAAAGTAAGGCATAGTTAGAGAATTTTTGGACACAGTCCGATTTATTCAAATATGATTCTACGCTCCTTCTGGACTATTCTTATTTCTATGCTTTATACTAAAATCACTCTTTTTTTATTTTATATTATTTTTTGCAGTGCAATTTTGTCAATAAACGCCGTACTTCGGCACTCAAACTTTATTAATATTTTCTAAAAACTATTTATTGCATTATATATTATATTTTGCCAGTTGTTTTAAATATTTACCTAGGTTTTAAATTGCAAAAGATCCATGCTAAGTCTAACTCACGACGCGACTCGACGTTAATAATTATTTTTCTCTTCATTATAATTTGAACAAAATAATTTTCGTTCCACCGCAAAGTCTATGTATTGTTTTTAGAACAGAGCGCAGAGGTTAATAAATCATATCATCCAAAAGGACGATTCAATTGTAACGTAATTAACTAGAATTATTTTTGGGTGGAGGTAAAACAAAATGAGAATGCATTTATTTAAATTACAAGCATCAAGATCCTGGCCGCAAAAAGGCTGAAAACTCATAAATCATGTTGAAAGTTTCGAAATAAAATTATGCAAATGTATTGAAAGCGGTATAATGAGAGAAAATTTAATGCTGGCCAGATTTTGGAATTAAGAAATAGCCTGATGCAAAATACTGAATAAATCAAGGTAGTTTTAAATATTTTGCACCAGTTGAAAAAATTGTAAAGCTAATACTTAATAGTAAAACAAGTTTGTGACCACTCCACTCCAAAAATAGTGAATGACATTAATTTTTTTTTATTTTTATATGTACTTGTATTTAAAAATGTGAATTTTTAACTAATTTTGTTTTTTTTTGTTCAATAGTTCAAATAAATAAATATATATAAATATATTTTTTTTATAAACGGCTTTAACATATATAAAGGTTATAAACTGATAAAATTAAAATAAAACTAATAAGAAAAACTAGAAACTCAAATATTATTCAATGTTTAAAAAAATAATTGAATTTTGATGTTTGAAAAAGTAATAGCAAATACATGCCTGTATATTTATGTTATTGTTGCAATGTCGGTTCTTTTTATTTGGTTAATTTATTTTAATTCTCACGAGCGTTTATGACACCTTCAAATTCATGGTGAACGTTTGAGCCCCTAGATTTTGTAGTTTGTCACCGAAATATTTAGAAAACGAATTGCAAAGTATTATTTTTAATGGCTAAATTCTAACCATTAAAATTATCTGGCAGTTCGTAGTTAAGAAGAAAATATATTTTGTACATTTCACCCATAAACCGCTTTTTAAAACGTGGTTTATTAACCGTGTTACTGTTATGTTTACTTCTAACTTATTTTTTTATTACCACCTAAAATATATTTATCTAAAAATTAAAATTTGTTTTGCGTTGCGTTTACCAATTCTGACATTTAAACAGCACCAACAAATAATAAGCGCAAGTTTTTATTATTACTTAGCTGTGAATTTACGTTGAATTGAGTAAAAACCAATAAAAAAAAATTGAATGCATAATTATATATCATAAACAAAACAAAACCGCTATTATTATACAATAAATAAACGACGAAAAAAGAGCATTTTTAATCATGGTTAGTCATCGGGTAATTTTTAGTCGTGTTAGTACCTTTGCTTCCTGTCAAACTAATTATGACTAATTTTTTTTTACGTTTGTGCTTTGTTAAATCAATTTGAAAACGCTCTCCAATCGAACAACGTTTTCAAATCGTAAAAAAATGTTTTAAATATCAACATTCAGTTCTTCAAACGCATAGGGCTCTTTGAGAACCATGAATTTACTGCCTGACAACTTTAGCGACAACATTATTTCCAGAAATGTTCCTATTAGTTGGCCTCCATGATCCCGCGATTCGACGTATATTCATTAGATTATTGTCTATGAAGCTACGTTGAGTCTACAAAAGATCTTGGAAACAATGCAACGACATTTGATGCACTGGAAGCCAATGTGACACAAATTCGAATTCAACGCCGGGATTGTTGGAACGTTGCGCGTTGGCCAAAAATCAGAACCACAAAATGCCCAAGAACTACATAAAGAAGAATCATTAAAATGATCATTATAAATAAAATATATTGTTTCAGTCTTTAAAACACAATAAAAACAAACTCATTAAAGAAATATTGCTTTGGTTAATCTAATTTAATTCAAAGTAATCACGCTTAAAAATACCAGATATGTCCACAAAAAAATCTGAACACACCCTGTGGTCCTGTCTCTTTTCCTCTATATGAATACCAAATAAAACTCCTCACTACTATCCGTGGCCTTCTTTGTACATGGCCTATCGGATAAATAGATCTGGTGGCTTCCAAAAATAATTTCAAGAATTTTAAAAAGTTTTGTCATCATTTCGGGTAATTGATCGTGTCCAAACAATTAATTCCCTGTCAGCGAAGAATTCGCTTTTAAATTTATTTCAACAGAAAGGGAAAACATTTTTGAGAAGGGAATATGGAAGTATAATTTACAGGGCTTATGACCTGTCATTGGCTGGTTTAAGTGGCTAATTTACATACTATTCACAGCTCTTTTACTTCACAAAAGTCAACAGAGGATGAAAGAGTTGAGGAAATGTGGATGTTCAAACATGAGCAGAACGGTGAATGTTACACGGTGTGTGTGTAAAGTGGCCACTTAAACCAGCCAATGACGGATTAAAAGCCCTGCAAATGCCTAGACTGCCATATTCCCCTCTCAAAAATGTTTTCCCTCTCTGTTAAAATAAATTTTAATCTGAATAACTCCCTAGGGTGGAAATCCAGCCAGTCTGCAAGCATTTTGACATACTCAAACATTGTTGAAGAATTCACTTCCCTGTTTTGCTCAATCAATCCAACGAAGTACATATATTCAATGTTCTTCTGGATTACATTATTTTGGCACAATGATGCCAAGGCTGTTTCGGCAGCTTTATTATTTCGGGAAAGGGCATTTTTTTCTTGTAGACTTGTGATTTTTTTCTTCTTAAGATGCGGTATATGTCGAGCAAGCTGTCCACGAAAAAACTTTTAAATTTAATTTTAAAACGCACTCCAGTATTTTCTTAATTTTTATTTATTTAGTTTACGCACCTCCGATAATTTAACCTTCTGAATAATAAAAATAATTATTATAATTATGTTGATATACATACTTGCTAATCTGAGATGGAGTATCATAATATTGTTAACGAAATGATATGCTCGCTTAAGCTGAATATTAACAAGGGATTAAGACTTTTTATACCTTAGTAAGTACGTCCGCTTCTTTAAGGCTTACTCAGGGTCATATAATATTTCCGAACAACTTTTCTACTAAACACAAACATTATATTTTTTTATGGCACGTAAACGCTCAATGTCAACTGATCTAAAAAATACATTAAGTTAGATTCGCTTTGCGATTTTATAAGCCTAATGGATTTCTGGCCCTAACGTTAGTAAAATTTTACAAAACAGATTTAGAGATCATAGAACCGGAGTTCGCCACAGATACAGCTGTTTAAGTACCACATTCATTTATATAACTAGATACTTTATGTAATTTGGAAATAAAACAATAAATAACGAGTAGCTTGAAGCTAATAAGTAACATTTTTTTAAATCATCATAAGTTGTACCATTTTCCTATCCGCACCCAGAGGTATATAGCTCATACTCCGATTGCAGCAAAACTGGATCATTTTTGTTACAAATAAGGTAAGTTGATCACTTTTGCGATTCACTTGTCAGTCCAGGAATAATAAAATAATGCATAATGCAAATGCGATCCCTCAGGCGAATTTGTGGTAAAATTATGCACGATAGATGCACAAATGTTGAGATCCGTACCTTATGTAAGGCTGAGACAAGCATTATCGACAAAATCAAGAAAAAAGCTCTGCGCTGGTTTGGACATGTAGAACGAATGGACAGCGAAAGAACGGTTAAGAATATTTACAATGCGAATGTTGATGAATGCAGACGTAGAGGTAGACCGAGAAAGACATGGCATAACCGAATCCAACAAATACTTGAAGATGGACATGTCAAAAGTCGGAATAATCGGCCCGCGTGCATGAGAAGATGTATGAATGTAGAAGAAGCGAGATCTGTATGCAAAGATAGAGTGATGTGGCGTTCTATCCTATCTGCCTACCCTTACGGGGAAACAGCGTGATGGTTTGTCGTTGTTGTAGAATCACCTTTAAGAGTATAGGCGGAGTTTGAGGATTTTGATGAATGGGTATTTGAACATTGATTTTCTGTCACTCTCTCGCAAACACCTTCTCGATACTGTGCGAAAAAGACAACTGCACGTCGGACTAATTATGTCAAACTAAAATCGACAAAATCCGACGTTTTGCTGTTCCCTTTTCCACACCGCAAATCTGAACCAATTTGGTTGTTTATTTTTTTGGGAAAAGTATCAGAATAAAGTTATTTGTGTCGGTATTTTTTGCGTTTTTCAAAAACAGTTATCATATTTGCTAACCGTACGTAGAAGACGGCAAATAAAACTGGGGGCTTTCACGGGTTTTCGGATGGTCCTAGCTCCCATAATAAACAATTTATCAAAAAAGAAAAACAACAGGAACACGCCGATGGTTAATATCTGTAGTGTGCAAATAAAATCACTGCTCTAGTGCCATAATCCAGGGAGAAAATACAGGACTACGTGTGTATGAAGAAAAGTCAAACCACGTTTCCTCTTACGACCAATGTTTAACGTTCACCCTACCAGGAATCAAACTACAAGAATGGCACCTGCCCCAACACTAACACCATGAGGTGAAGTTATTTACACTCGATTTCCTTGGAGTCAGAAAAATTTAAGGGTTCTGGTTGTACTCGTATTTCACGCTCAAATCTGTATTTTAAATAATAGCTGAGAAAGCTCATCCAACCTCTTTCACAACACGGACTATGTCTTCGTTCTAGTAACGAGATAACCCTTTTAATACCCTGTCATAGCTCTTATTTTCCTGTCTCCTCTTTCATAGTAGTATCCGCTCGACTGTGGAATAATCTTCCCACTAATGTTAGAGACGCCCCTTCTTTATTTACATTGAAGTCAAGATTGAAATGTCACTATATAAATATTTAAATGGTTCCTTTATCCTTCTTCTTTCCTTCCCATCCCCTCTCATCTCTTCATAGTATAGTATAATTTTTGTTTTATATATTTTTATTTTGTTTTTCTTACTTTTTAATTTTTGTATACAATTCTAAGATTCAATATGTCCATGTATTTATAATTTTCTCAAACTGAACGGTTTGGGTAGGTAGGAAGAAATTGCCTTAATGCAATATGCCCCCTTATATGTATATATATTGTATATGTATATAAAGTGTCAAATAAAAAAATATTTTCCATTCGCAATACTACTGCACTTTAGTCTAACCGGCATATCCTCGCTTTTAGTATTCAATGTTAGAATTTTATTTATTATTTATGGCTGCATTCAAAATGTAAATCGATAGTGAAAAATTAACCTCGTGGTGTAATTCTTAGTGGTTAGCTATTTTGATTATATATGATTTTATTTCCTTAAGTTTATGTAATAAGACTAGATATTAAGCATTAATAATTAACTATCTCAAAATAAACTAGTTTTATATTGTTCAAATTCAATAACGATACGAGTTTAAGGCTTATATTATAATATTTGAATTATCTGATAGATTTGTAATTTAAATTGTTATCTGATAGATTAATTAAGATTGGATTCTGGTGATAGTTACATACAAAGATTGAAGCAAAGAATAAACAAAATGTTTATAAGATTAGGAACCTACACATATAAATTTGTGTGCCTGTAGGTTTTTATATAAATCAATATAACAGACACTCAACCACGATTCGGTGAACTTGTGTTATATTGGATCTATTTTTTAACTAAAGGTTAAATGATCCGAATACCGCCATCAAAATGTATTCTTATCTGAAAATCTTCTGATCGTGATAGAACTATCTAAATCAATTCTGACTTAATGTAAAACGAGTTTTTTTTATTTGAAAATGTATTGTAATCCTTTGAATAGAAATGTTATTAGAAAACGGAATGTTTTTAAAGATCTCGTACAAGCGATCTTATGACGTGAACGTTGTTTCCTGCTTGTAAATTATTTTTAAAAATCTATAAATTTTTATTACAATATTTTTAGTTTGCCCAAATGTTTGTATACAAAAGACTGGATTTCAGTAATTGAGAATAACATATTACAACAGGGATGGAGAATATTTTTAAAAATGGAATATGGAGAAAAAAATGGTGAATGTTTATTTATTTATATACGGCATTTCTGCCATTTACATATACGTGGTATAAAGAGTGCTAAAAAACAAGAAATAAAAAAAATCGAGTATTATATATTAATAAACTCATACTATACACATTATAAATTACTAAAAATACATACATATTTCAATTTATTTTGTGAATCAGTGTGTAAAGTGGTCACTTAAACCAGCCAACGATAGGTCATAAGCCCTGTAAATGCCTAGATTTTTTTAATTCCCTTCTTTTTAATGTTCTCCATCCCTGTTTTAATTTGTTAATAACAATGCGTATATTCTTTTAAATTAACAGTTATTGTTCGTGTTGTAATAAGATTTAATTTGTCAACATTTAAATATGACTAAATAATAATTCAATACAGTATAAAAAAACTGTGTTATCTTCCATGTCAAATAATTATTGCGTAATACTTTGATTTGTCAACAAAAAAAAACAATATTTTGTATGTACAAATGTCCGTATTTAAGGATCGAATTTTTTCCATTTTTAATTTTTTTTTTTATCAAATCATACAATTTTTTTGTACTCCCAGGAGTTACTACAAACTCATTTTGGGACAGAATAATATTTTCATAAAGGTATGGTAATAATATTATAGTCACAAGTAATAATATGTACATAAAACTGAAATAAGATAGCAAGCAAGTATATAATACAAAGAAATTAAAACAATTCATAATAAAAGTTAATATTAAACATTTGCATATAGCAAGAAAGAAATATCAGAGGAAAAGTTTCAACTTTCACGTAACTCCTCAAGCAGTAGTTTTTTTTTTTTAATATAGTCATTTTTTGGCGTTCTATAGGACTCCGGTAGCCTGTTGTACTCACTACAAGCAAGGTACAGCAGAGACCTTAGACCATACCTTGTCGTGCGTGATCCAGGTACGTAAATATTATGACTCTGTCGCGTATTATACTGGTGGACGTCACGATTGAAGGTATAGCCAATATTAGTGAGAGAGTCTTTATTTACACCTTGAAGCATCGGTTTTGCAATCTCATAATACGGTATGACCAAAAGTGGGAGAATATCAGTAAGTTTGTAAATGTCTTTGACATGCGTTTCCATTGGTATATTTTTCAAGATTTTTACCTGAGACCAGCCTTCGAGTAGAAAACACTCGTACAGGGTTCTGGTTCTATTTTACACACAGAACGGTATTCTTTGTCTACCTGAATAAATAATAATCGTGAAAAATTATGTTGTGAAATACGAGATTTTATAGATAAGACAATGTTTTGATAGATGTTTTTTTTCTTAATTACCTACGTCGCAATGAATTATTAGTTCATAAATTATGTAAAGCAAATTATTTTCGTTATGTAAGTATAATATAAGCAACATTATATCTTAAGATTACAATGCTGAGAAAATGTAAAATAATAATTATGAAGTGTTCAACGCGGATTTGATATACACGTTGTTTATTTATAATGCCTTTTTTGCGTGGATTGACTACAAAAACAACGTTATAATTTATTTTCTAAAGCACTAGTGTAATGTGAAATATTTGCGTGAGAAATTTGGAATATTAATTAGTAATGTATTACACATATGCACATAATATTAATATTTTTATTCGAATTAAGTTACCGTATGGTGCAAAGCTAATTTTACCATGTAAATATAATTTAATATGATTTTCATTAACAATTTGAATTTATGAACTATAAAGATAAAAAAAAAACTTCCTTACAATGATAAAACTCATTGAAACGGAATAAAATTAATTATTACAATTTCAAAAAAAAAAAGTAACCAAGTATAAAAATCGAAGATAAAAAGTATAATTACTTGAGAAACGATATTAAAATTATATGAACAAATAGAAAAAAAACAGATAAAAAAACAAATATTAGTTAAACTCCAATAAAAAACATACAAAATTGTATTTAATTTATAGTAATTACTAATCAATATTATTAATATTTATTGTCTAATTTGTTTTTATATTATAAATATGCAAGGTTTATTATTTTTTGTTGTGAAATTTATCTTTTTTTTCCCTTTTTTTTCGTGATGTATGTTGTAATTTTTTTTTATAACTTTATTTATTATAACTTTTTCTTTCTTTTTACAATAGGTATATATTAGTTGCAAATTCAAAATGCACCATTATATAAATACAAAAAAAATCCACAAAGGCCTTGCTTGTGTGTGGGTATGCATTTTATTTTAAATTTCAAAAACGGCTACTGGAAGAATACGATAGATATCAAAAAATATATTGTAAGTGCCAACATTCAAACAATTTTTTTAGTCAGTAAAAATAAGAAAAAAATAATAAAGAGTATTATGCTATTCATTAAAAAAATAATAAAGAGTATTATGCTATTCATTAAAAAAATAATCTGTTTAAATCTGCTTTTTTTCAAAAATTTCAACAAAAACTTTAATCGAAACAAATTAAAATAATTCATTTTGTCATATTGTCGTTATTAAATGCGTTGAAGAGTTTTGGTGCTTTGAAAAATAAGTGTGAGTTTTCATATTAAAGCAGTAATGACTATCAGTGGCATATTTTTGTAATTACTTAAGAGATACTTTTTATCAATTTATTTGCTAACTTTATTTTACTTGTGAAATTCAACTTGGTACATGAAATAAATTAAAAGAGTACTTTTTAGAATAATCATTTATACACATTAAAATGTGGACATAACAGCGTATCCTTCCCCAATTATAAGTTTGAAATAATACAAAATAATACAAACAAAAATTAAAATCTTCATGAAATTAAAAACATTTTAACAACTTTCAATTATATAAATATTATCACTAAATGTTTTATTTTATTTTATTAGAGAAACCAACTGCTCTACATACATATTTATAGTGAACAAACAGATATAGTGTATAAACTCAGAACTTATAACAGATTTCCACAAAGTATACAAATTTAGTAAAGAAAATTTATTACGTAAATTTATTACATAAGTTAATGCATATAAAAATGTTATTTTTATGTACTCGTAAATATTTTTCAATAATAAATTTATTTTTTATTTTTTTATTTTTAAGAACAGTAAGTTATTTTGAATTTCGCGGGATTAGGACAAGGATGCTTGAAGAGAAGATAAGAAGGGGAAGGGAGATATACATATTTAATATTATAATGTCTACCAAGTTACATAATGCATTTTCATTGTAAATTTTAAATCTGACAGAGTGATGTTTGTGTAATCTATGTCTTTAAATTTTTTATTGTACACTGAAAAAGTCCTACAAAAAAAAGCATTTTTAACATACGATGCTTTACTTATTGGTACAAGAAACCGGTGTTACCGTCTAGAAATCCTGGCTGGCACATGTATTGTTATTAAACTAAATAGTTCTGCACAGTCAACGATTCCTGTCATAATTTTGTGAAGCAGTAGTTGGTCCGCACACACTCTGCGGTATTGTAGAGAAGTAATTCCTTGGTATATGGAGGCAGCGAGAATTAATACATAGGTACTTTATAAATTTGTTTTGAATATTTTCTGTTCTGTTATATATATATAATTCTTAATTTCAATCAAATTGTAATATCTTTAAATGATAGAAACTCTGATTAAAGCAAATAATTAAGTCTATGAAAAAAGCATAATATATGTTTACACCGAAGATAACTGAAAACTTTGATGCGTCTTTTCATTTCTGATAATGTACAGCACAGAAGCTAAAAAAACTACATGCAGTTACAAAGGGATAATTTCCGTAGCTTACTTTTACTTGCCGGATGATTATTTACATCCAACGGTGACGTTGCGCTTGTTCTGATACAACTTGTTAAATTATTTAATTGAATAAACATACCTGTAGTTCATGCAACTGCTCCCTTTCGTCCAGTAGCACGATGCGACAAGCGAGCACGCGGCCCGCGCCGCACACCCACTGCATGACGTGCAACTCACTTCACGACAAACTAAACTGCCATCGCAAGAGCTTTTGAAATCTGAAACAGAAAACAATCAATCATGAGTAAATTTAAAAAGACAATCATTATAGACGAGGTAAACCGGCTCACGAAAATAGCTAAATAAGTCTGAGATTTACGGAAACATTTAACTTTAAAAAATCTTTGATTTTTATCTGTAGATCATACTCTCTAAGTATGTATTCAATTTTTTTTTCACATTATTAACAATGATTAATAATAAAAATAATGCAACCTCGCTAAGGTTACCTGTGCCGAGGACACTTAACAATATACTTTCTTTTTTTTTACATGTGAGAATATACCAACAAGACTATTATATCTGTATTAACACAAAGAGAAATAATAAAATGTTAGTACAGTTTTAAACACTACGTATTTATGTTTTATTTAATTTGTGTACACTTTTATTATTTTTATTATAAAACGCACAGTAAAAGAACATAAACCGTACGTTTGTGGAGTAGGTGATTCAATATTTGATACTTTGTTTATTAATATTCGATACTTTGTTTATAAATTAGACTTTCATATCATCAGAAAAATGATTCAATGCCACATAATATATTTTTATGATTCAATTCTCAATTTCTCACTGAAAATAAACAGAAATATTAAAACAGAAAAAAACTTGACCATTAAAACTGTTTTTTGAAAGTTTGCTTTGCTTTTAAAACTCAATAAGGTTTTTTTATTTTATTCAAAACCCTTTTAAAGTTTAATTGACTAGGTTATAAAATAATTTATTTTTTAAAAAAATAATGCAAACGTCTCAATCCTGGGTGTGATCTGAGCAAATAACATACATTCTACTATTTGTTCAAAGGGTTTCTTTGAACACTTGTCTTTAGAGGCTAAGCAACAATCTTAAGGACTTGTGGTGGTTGGCGTTATGTAGATAACAAGAGAGAGAGAAATATCACCAGCACCCTGGACTGACCAGCTCTTTAGTGAGTACATCCTACCGAGTGGAGAGATAACTGGAGAATATAATAATAGTTATTGGAATTTTAGTTGGAAATGTTGATGGAAATCTTTAGAGTTGAGAAAACGACGGAAGACTCATAAATAAGTATTAAGGGGAAGCTAATTTAGGGTTTCAAGAGCTGTTAAAATAAAGTGATCTATTTTTAAACCAATAAAATAACTATTCTCATAAATCACCAAATGACATTTTATATACCCGGAGCAAAAGCAGGGGTGTTAAAAAAAATATTAATGGAAGAATACATTGATTACGATAGGCGAAATGGTAAATATCTCCATTCGCATATCCCCAGACTTAAATAAATAAAAATGTTAAAAAAGAGGCAGAATGGTTAATGTAAAACAGTGTGTAAAGCAAATTACCCAAACTAGCCAATATCACATAATAAGTGCTAATACACAAAAAAATAGAATATAAAAAAAGTTTAATAATTGCGGCATTTTCATAAAAATTGGACAAAGTGAGTTCCCTTTTCCTACTTTTTTAAAGCAACCGATTTTGAAGAAAACGTAACTTTTTGAGATGGAACTGGCCCTAAACCGTTTAAATGCCAATGCTTCAAAATTCTCTACTCTGAAAAAAATCACCAGGGTGTAAATAAATACGTCTTTTATATATTTAAAACGCCCTATCACCCTTTTTTTTAAATAGGACTTAAAAAAGTTCATATGTTAATTTGCAAACTGAAAAGTGATGTGATATAAAAAATGCATTAATATATTATAAACAATGGTGAGACTCGAACACAAAATGACTAAATGCACCAATAAATTCTTCGATCTAAATTAAATATTGATATTTAACAGCAACATTAAAGATATCAATAGAATTAAATGCATTGCCAAGTTTATGTGACTACATAATTCTTCTCTCAAAGTCTTTGAGAGAAGAATGAATATAAAATGTAGAACTAGATTTGTTAATTTAAAGTAGCGCTGACTGCGTCTGCTGTGTACGAGTTTTAGGAACATTGAAAGTTATGATATTCGTTAAATTAAGGACGTCCAACCAGGCATTTGAAATTTTATATAAATCACCGAATTTTTCATTTTTTTATTTTTTATTTTGTCTTAAAATAGTACAAACATAATAAATGAATGTCCTAATATTAACTTATATCTAATTATTATTAAAACATATACTAATTATTTACATTTCTAAACAATATACGTACACTTAAAAAGAAAACTTCTTAAAAGCTAACACGAATAAGATTACTGATTGATCATATAAACATTTTAGTTGCAATATTATAAATTCATCAATGCAATACTAAGATTTAACATCGGCGTGTCAGTATCGTATATACATATCGCTTGCTATATTATTTAATACATGAATAAACAAACTTCAAAATATGAACGCAGCTTTGTGGTGGGAATAATCATCAATAAATATGATTAATCTGATCGTTAATGTGATGGAAACATTATTTCTTTTACAACTATTATACAAGATTTGTAAAAATATTTCCAAGGAATTGTACGTAAAAAAAATCATTTAGAGCCAACCATATTACGACATTATTATGTACATGTACATATTTACATTTCTACTAATACGTATGGACAAAAAACAGATTCAAATTAATTATTTCATTAATGTTATATTATATTATTAAGTCGGCCTCGTTGTGTAATGGTCAGCGCGTCTGTCTACCGTGCAAGACGTCTCGGGTTCGATTCCCGACATAGTTAATATGAAATATGTATTTAACAGGGTGTTTTCGCACTAGAATATTTCATAGTCCCTGGACTGGTACCTGAAGCGTGAGACTGATCATCTTACCCTCATATAACAAAAATGATCAAGATACGCTACGATTGGTATACCAATACAGTGCCCTATGCACTATCAGGTGCGGAAAGGGAATGATGATGATTAATGTTTAAAGAATTAACTTTGTGGTCGAACATTTGACTAAATGTTATAAAAAAAATATATTTTTAATTTATATTAAATATTTATATTTTTGTGACGATTTGTACAACTATGATGGAGGTGTATGGTGAGTTCCGCATGCTGGTTTAACTGGTGTCCTGACGAAGAGACGGGTACGTCTCGAAACCGATGGACATGAAAAAGTCGGTTAGTGGTTTTATATAAATATTTAATAACATTTAGAAAAAAAAATAATATCAAAAATAGTTATTTACACTAATGACTTATTCAAAGTATATTTCAAAGAAATATTTATTCGTTTCATTAGTCCTGTTTTTGCACTTGGAAAAAGTAACTCTAGTTGTATCTCTCCGGTAATTATTTTCTTATTTAGTAACATGGAAAATATTATTTATTTTCCAGATGATAACATAATTAATTGGTTTTTAACTTGAAAATATTGTCCATCTCACAAGATAGAAAATATTTTACTTTAAAAAAATATCAACATCATAATTGGAATCGGCTCGTGGTCTCGTGGAGAGTGTCGCGGACTAGATTCCCATTTTCGAATTATTTACAACTCATTAAAAATGGCCCCTAAAACGCGTATCTAGTTCAGTATTAACGGGTATAATGTTTGAAATGTATTTTTAAAATACGAAATTATAAAAAATCAGTAAAAAATACGTTTATATATTGTTTCGTAAATAATCAATAAAATAATTCGTGATTTTGTTCGCCATCGCTCGGTTATTTTTACAACCGGTTCCATATCATTCGATTATTTAGAATCGATATTTTATTGGCATCACTAGGTACCGAAACTTATAATGTCATTTGCGAAGTCTCTCTTAGTAGCAGAACATTCGAGGTAGTAAACAATTTATTAAGTAATAAAAAAGATATTAAAATAACCTAAAGTTAGATTTTGTTACATGCAGTAAAATCAAAAAAGGTGCCTAGTTAGGACTCTTTTTATTAAGCGTTGTAGCTTAATAAACGCCATTCTAGCTTTCAGTTTTAAAGAACAGCATATTAAATTTTATGATTCACATAAATAACTCATGGAATAACTTAATTAATTCACGCCTACGTTTTAAAATATAATAAAATTGACAAAAAAAAAATATTAAACAAAAAAGAAAACACTCTTTCCACCCACTTAGTATTTAAAGTGAACAGTTAGAAACAAAGGGTATTTAATTTAATTTTTATTACATTCAAACTAAAACACCACTACACCGGTTCCTTATGGGATTAGGCAAAGAGGATAGAACGCCATATCACTCAGTCTTTGCATACATCCCTCGCTTTATTTAGATTAATACATCTTGTGCATGCACGATGATAATTCCAATTTTTGACATTTCACCCATTGATGCATTTGTTGACTCTTGTGTGGCTGTGATGTCACACTATTCGACATAGGACACAAGACTTGATATATCTCTCTTATTTTTTAAAATTATGAATTCGTTTTTTTTGTAATCTTCAAGTGGACATTTTCACATCCGATTTATAAAGTAAAATTTGTATAACTATGCTAAATGATAATACAAAAAATATTTATCCTTGCCACGCGAAGAATGAATGTCCCTAATTCAACAACTCATCTTTATAGATACCTTATACAAGAGAAACCTATAATATAGAAGTTATAACAAGGAAGACAGAGACGCTGTTCTGCGGCGGGTGTCATCTAAAACAGATTTAGTCTTCAGTCGGTTGATGACAATGACGTGGGGAGCATGCGCGTAGCATAAGCGGCGTAACTGTGATTTTTAATTTATGTTGCCATATCAGAGCTAATGTTTATTCAAATTAATTATGGAAAAGAAATGATTAAAAAGTATGTCTCCATGTTTCTCATTTTTTTTAAATGTCTGAACTTTGGAATATTTCGTATTTTAATAGTGGTAACACGATGGTACATCACCCCGCGCAAAGGGATTATTTACCACAGCCTTTTAAGAGTTAAATTTGGTCATAACATGTCTTTCTCCATCTTCCTAGTTTTCTGCATCCATCGACATTCGTGCCGTAAATCCTTTTGACTTTCTTTTGCTATCTGTTGGTTCTAAGTGTTTTAAATAACTGAAAAGTACTTTTTTTTCTGAGTATTAAAAACTTCTTGAAAAAGATTTGTGAATCTAGGTATTTACCGAGATAATGAGCTGTCATTCAATATCTGGTGAAGGTAATTATTATACAAAGTGTGTAAAATTCACCATACTGCCTTATTAAAAATCTTTTTCCTCCCGTTAATTTTGGTGAAGTAAAATTATATTTTGAAATAATTAATAAATGTGAAATAAAACTTAACACATAATTATTTTTAATATTATTTACAAATGTCTTGCATCTACACAGATCATGGAATGAAATTCTAGCATCTTAAAAATGACTTAGATAAAAAATATACAAGAGAGTAGTCAGTTTGTTAAGTTTTTATAATAAAGAAGTAAACAATAAACAACTTACTAAATAAAGCACTGTTTTAGTTTAGTTTCAGTGCCAAAATACGGCGTTAGTTGCCCAAAAAAATGTATATAGGAGGTAAGAATACAAAAAAAAAAAACTTGAAATGTAAAATTAAAAGTCAACATTTCTAGCACCTTCGGTAGATACAAAAATATTTGTTCTTAAGCAACATTTATGTGAATATACATATTATATAATAATAAAAATAAGAATACAACAGCGTTATTTGATTATGTAGAAATTATTTACTGATGATTTCCAAATCGATACTGAAATGAAATGTTTGACAATTTGGTGACATATGGAGATTTGAAAATACATGTCTTATTTATTATGCACCACGTCTACCATAAACAAAATTAAAGATTTTTTTAGTCTGCTACGTATAAAATAAGCTGTTTTCGGCTGGATTTACCTGTATGGTTTTACATGCAGCTATCCTTCTTGCGTTTTAATGACGCTGTGGTGCTCTGGGTTATGTATCCTTTGATAGAAGTAAATCTAATTATACTGCACATGGTGCTTTAACTTTATTTTAAATACGTACGTTTAGTTGAGAAAAAACAGTAATGGGAATTCTCATATTATTTTAAAACCCCCAATACAATGCTTTAACATGTATTTTCGACAAATTATTAAAATGCAACCAAAACGATTTTTGTACCACAACAGCCCAAGAGACCCAATACCATTAGTGAATTACGATACAAAACACTCAGACCTGATAAAAAAACACATTATTTGTTTGGTTGATTAAAAAATAGAAGCAAGTAAAAATGAGAAAGTAAATTCAACAGTATTTCGATGGCCCCGCGCCGTTCCGAAGTTTTGAGTTATATTTCCCATTATATTAAAAAAGCGCTACAAATTTCTACTCTTAAATTATCTTTTTTTTTTGTTAGACAGATACGTAACTTAGTAAAACGTGATAATTTGCCTAAACAACTTGACTACTAAAACTAGTAACTGTTGAAATTTATTATTTTATTAAAAAAGGTAAACAATTTTTTTATATTTTTGTACATAAATACAAATAATAATTTCACATTTAATGTTTCTACCATTCCAATGGAGCAAAATGCTCACGCTTAAGGTGATATAAATAATTATTTATTAGTTATCACGGTATTTAATATATCTGTAGTTATCACAAATAAATTTAGACTACAAAACTTTGGTCAGCCAATTCTCAAAACCAGTATTTTCTGAACATCATTATTCCCTTTCCGCACCTAATAGTGCATAGGGCACTGTATTGGTACACTAATCGCAGTATATTTCGATCAATTTTGTTACATGAAGGTAAGGTGATCAGTCTTACGCTTCAGGGACCAGTCCGGGGTCTGTGAAATATTGCAGTGTGAAAACACTCTTTTAAATAAATATTTTATATCAATCATGCCGAGAATTGAACCCGAAACATCTTGCATGGCAGGTAAACGCGCTGACCATTACACCACGAGGCCGACAAAGAATATAGAACTGAGCCATCGACTTGAAGATAAACATATAGGAAGATAGGATTTCACTCCATAGGTGTAGTTGTCAAGACGCTTGACTCACGCACGGAAGGTTCCGGGTTCGATTCCCGGTGAGAACACAAAAAAAATGTAAAATGTGATTTTTCTCAAGCCTGGGTGCTCTGTGATGTAATTCACCACTGTAATTAGGCCTCCTGGCCTGTTGTGGTGAAAAAAAAATGTAAAATGTAAAAAAAATCGATATTGAAATCTCCCCAGGGAGTGAAATCCAGCCTTGTCTACAAACATTTGTACAAATTTAAAATATTGTTAATTTACCTGGTATATGGATTGAATAGGTAGAATCTCATCCTCATCAAAAAAGGTTTCAGCTCTTATACTTCACAAAAGTCAACAGATAGAAGAGTTGAGAAAATTTGGATGTTTCAACATACGCAGAAAAATGTATGCTACACAATGTGTAAAGGGCCACTTGAACCTGTCAATAACAGTTTATAAGCCCTGTAAATATCTAGATTTTCATATTCCCTCCTCAAAAATGTTTTCCCTCTCTGTTGCAATAGATTCATGTCAGAAGAGTTGGAATTATTCACTTGCGTGCATGAGACAATACATGTGCGTAAGAAAGCGAGGCTCTGTGTTTAAAAACATAGCGGTGACGCGTTCTATCTTCTCTGCTTACCTATACAGAAAATGGGGTGAGGTTATCCTCTGTTTTTACAATAGATTTTAAAGAACAATTTTTTTTTTTTTTAAATTAGTTTCGGTTAGTACTTTGTGTTTAGACCTATACAGGAAACATATTTTGAGTTCAATTACGTCCTGCAAAACTTAAAAAATATGTTATTTCTTAAGATAATAAATATAATATTATATGTTGCATTAAAAAAAGCTGAGTGGGAGACTGATCTACCGGTATACGTTATTACGAGACTTTTGTGACATGAAATTTTCTATTTTTTCTATTTTTTTCGATTTTTATTTTTATTATAACATTTTGAAATATTAGAAAACAAATACCTCAAATTTGTTGGTTTATTAATGAACCACTTTGTGAACCATTTTGTGACTTATAAAGAGTTAAGCAGTTTAAAAAGTTCATGTTAAAGGTAACTTCCTAAGCCTTATATTTTAGGACATGTAAATATAACTTGATGTAATTAAACGGACAAAAAAGTGTTCATATCGTGACCAAAAATACGTGTCATGCCATAATTTATTAAACACGAGCAAATGGTCTTTAACGTGGTTTTTCTCATTTTTTTGGTATGCTTAATTAGGCGAGAGTAATGAAACGTGACGACACAAAAGCAACAAAATCCTAAATAATCTGTTACCAAATAAGATTCAATAACCAGAGAGAAGAAAATTAAATCCGTATGGCGACGTTTTTTTAACCCTACCATGCCCCATGTAGACGATCTGCTACATACCGATAATCGGTGTAAAAAAGTAATTTTATACATGTTTATCACTCGGCTCATTTATGCATATAAGTACTTTTTATAATATTTTTTTGTGTAACAATATCTCGAAAATCAAACAAATAATAATGTTTATAATCCCAATAGAGAAAAAAGCGGAGGCAGCAATGAATTTTGCTGTAAAATTGCTTTTTAAAAACTGTGAAATTAAAACGTAGTGACAATGAAAGTATTTTGAGTAAATTGGAAAAGTTTTTTTTTGTATTTCTGTTATCTAAGAACCGTATAATTCTGCAAACACGCTAGGTTAAGTTCAGCTTAAATATCACCAGCTTCTCATTGTTGAAAGTAAGTTCAAGAAAGGTTAAAAGCAGCGATGACTTCACCATTTTTTTTCAATATTGTAACAGTTGTTGCAAGCCAGACGAAGGTCTAATGGAAGATGAAAAAATATGTAACCTAAATAAAAAGTTCTCTCGAATACTTATTATAACGATGAAAAATAAAATTTTACCATGGCAGTACATAAATGTCAAACCAGATATGATTTCCAATGTAAACATCTCAAATTCCTGTACGGTGATTCCTTAAATGTTTTTTTTTATGTTTGCAACACAAACATTGTGAATCATTGTAATAGATAATGATTTTGATATCATTTTAAATAAAATTATCAATACAACTTCTTGATTTAGTTATTCTTTTTTTTTTTTTTGACCACCGAGCGCGTTCGCCTAAGTAGGCATCTTATTATCAAAACCAAAAAATCAAAATCATTAACTATGGAGTTTTATCAAAAAACATCAATATAAGTAAAAGATAATATTTTCAAAATATTAGTAATAGATAAACGTGTTGGTTTTATATTTTTATGCAACCACTATGGTGAAGGTGTATAGTGGGTTTTGGATGTTGGTTTGCATGTTGGTTTTATTGGTGTCCTGACGAAGAGACGGGTACGTCTCGAAACCGATAGACATAGAATAGTAAGTGGTTATATTAAAATATTTAATAACATTTAGTGAAATGTTTGATCACAAAGTTAAAGCTCATTTTATCTTCATTTAACAAAAATGATCAAGATACGCTGCGATTGGTGTACTAATGCAGTGCCCTATGCACCATTAGGTGCGGAAAGGGAATAATGATGATAAATATCTAGGTACTAAGAGGTACACTGTTGTCAACACATTAAAAGACAATATTTTGAGTTTGTCCAAATTTTTATAGACAAGGACTGTTGTAATCTGTAATATATATATATAGCTCCCCAGGGAGTAGAATCCAGTCCTTGTCTACAAAAATTTGGACAAACTCAAAATATTGTTGATAAATCCACCTGGTCCATGAAGAAGTATAGAAATTTTAAAAATAACATTTTCAGGCGTTGCCTAGTATGTAGGTGAAATAATTCAATTATATGAATCTCACCCGCATAAATAAAGGTTTCAGCTCTTTAACTTCACAAAAATCAACAGATGAAAGAATAAAAGGAATATAGATGTTCAAATATGGGCAGAATGGTTAATGTTACACAGTGTGTAAAGTGGCCACTTAAACCAGCCATTGACAAATCACAAGCCTTGTAGATGCCTGGACTTCTATATTACTTTGTCTTAAATGTTCTTCATCTCTGTTGTAATATGTTTACATTAAAAGACGTTTACATCAGTTTTATTGCATGTTTGTGGCTGGTTTGTTTGTTAATTTTTATCGATAAATTTATCGTATTTTGTTTTTTTCATGAGGTCACCTTTTGCGGTTTAATACAAATGCGAGGCATTGTTCAATTCCATAGAGGTGACAGTGACACACCATCAATATGAGAATATAAATATTATGCACACAGGTTATAAAATTCTGCGAACATAATATTATTTTACGACGAAACATTCGCAGCTCTAATATTATTACCTGGCTTCTCATATAAATGCACATTTAAAGAAAACCATTGAGGCCGTAGTCTGATGAAAGCAAGAAAAGTATTAGTAATAGTAATTCATAAGGAATAGGAACTGTTTCAAAGTTAAATGAAAAACAGAAAGCAAATAGTAAAGATTAATAATAAACCTAGCTACAAAACCAAAATTTTATTTGGCGTCCCTCAAGGAAGCATACTTGGACCAATTTTGTTTCTTATCTATACAAATGATATTTGCAATTTATCTATAAAAAGCTCTACAATTAGCTTTGCTGATGGTACTGTGCTACTATCTCAAGGAAGTTCGTTGGAAATTGTATTTTAAAAAGCTGAAAATGACTTAACCTTAGTAAAAAATGGTTAGACTCAAATTATCTAACATTTATTCACTCGAGAACAAAATATATAACATTTTAAATTAATAATAAAAATAAACATAATCCAAATTTTTCCTTAAGTATTCACACTTGTAGTTACAATAACCAAATTCCAAATATTAAATGTAATTGTAAATCATTGAACAGAGTAGATTCAATTAAATATCTAGGCATTTTTATAGGTGGGAATTTAAGATGGAATAATCAAATCGAACATATAAAAAATAAATCGGAATAACAAATTTACTTTTTAAAACTATAAGAAATATAATAAGCCTAAAAAAACTTATAAAAATGTATAACGCAATAAGTCAATCAGTTTTGGAATATAGAATAATTGGATGGGAATGTGCAAATGACACATTGATCAAATAATAATTTCACAAAAAGCTTTAATAAAAATTATCTTAATTATCAGTGTATTCGTAAATCTTAAAGTAACATCTGTAAAACAACTTTATGTAAAAGCCCTTTTATTGTACGCACACAAACATTATTCTCTTTCGTAACTCATTTTACAAATACAAGAGTTACTAGATACTCCACCCTGATGCTGCAAAAACCATTAAAAATTAATACAACCTTTGGTCAAAGAGGATTGGCCTACTACTCGGTTAAAGTGTACAATCTACTCCCATTATCCATAAGGACAATTATTAGTAAGTACTCACAATATAAAATTGCTATTAAAAATGGATATAATGAATGGTTGCGCACGGATCGATGAGTGGATCAAGCCAAAAATGTAAAAATTTGTGTCCTGTTTGTGAAATTTGGTCTATCTGAATTTGTTATGTTTTTTATGATTATTTTAGTTTATATTGCTTATTACGTTTAAGAATATAATTAGGTTATTTGGATTTATTACGCTTTTATTTTCTTAATATGTCAACTATGTTATATAATTCATTTAAGGCATGTTTCACTTATTATATTACACTCCAGTGAGGATACATTATTCTTTAAATAATCAAATAATACAAACATTGAAAAATAAATAGGTTTTCCATTTATTTTTGTAAATACGAGTACCTATGTCGTATCGTTAAAACTTTTTTTATACCATAAATCCGCGACATAAATCGTTTTCAAGCCATAAATAACAAATTAAAAATAAACCAAGTTTAGTGATCAAAAAGCAATATAAATTTAGCAATACTGATTTATTTAGATGTTTCTTAAAAAATGGTAAAATATTACTTTTTAAAAATCTTAATTGTGATAAACAAAATTGGTAAAATATGACACTGTTTGAGAACGGCAGCGCTAAAATAAATGTGAGTGAGTTATACAGATATCAAGCAGGTAAATAGTGAAGCTAGATTTTTTTTTTTTTTTAATTCACAATAACCTTTCTTTTATAATTTATTCTGTATACTCAACAAAAAGTCAGATTATTTCGAGTTATAACTCTATTTTATCAGAAATGATATATTTTTCAATAATTTTGATTTCGTATTTAAATATAATTAGTGGTCAATTTCATTACAACCGTGATATATTTAGTTACTAAAAGATATACAAAAGGCAATGATATAAAGTTTCTAAAATCTCAAGTTCATATGTCGTGTTTAAATTATCATAAAAGTTTTTACAATACAATGACGATACAAGTACCTTAATGCGTATACGATAGACACGTACGTACGTTTGTATATAAAACCTTACGGAGACATTTTGTCATGTAGTTGATAGCGTAATTTGCATATAATAAGCTCAGTAAACATGGGTCGTGTAACATGTAACGTCGCGTCGAGCTTTCTCGAAGCGAGACGAGTCATTATTGCTCGATGCTCGCACAAACGTGTATTATACTTTCAAAATAAATACACACAACATTTTCATTAACCCCTTGGAGCGGATTTTTATTTCTTTTTTCAATAATTACATAACGAACATTTAATTGAAAGATGCTTACTTTTATTGATCGATCTTAAAATCAAGGAAGGAGTTCTGCGTCTGCGGTTTAATTTGAAAATCTCCATAGATAAAACGAAGAGCACGGTAATCTCGAGACAAGTACAATGCAAACTTGCAAAAGACAATAAAATAATAGAGCAAGTTTTGCACTTGGTGTTGAGATATCCAGCAGCGACGACCTCTATGAAAAAGTAAAAGAACGAAAAAACAAAGACACTGTTGTGGCTGAATGCTTAAGAAATTCTGTATTAAGAAACAAACGTATGCTGAAGGAGAGCAATGTACAGGTTAATAAAACCTGCATTGGACCTATCATTACATACGGCATTGAAACAAGGGCCGACACCACTAGAATCAAAAACCTCCTTAGAAGTAGTGGAATGAAAACTCTCCGACCCATTGCGGAAACGACAATCCGAGACAGAGTAAGAAACTCCAAATAAGAAGGATCTGCGACGTCGAAGATGTTGTGCGATGGGAAGATCAAGAAGACGTTTCTGGAGAGAGCACGCGGAGAGAGCATATTCAGAAAGAGCGGTGAATATAATGGCAGGTGCAATACCAGTTGGCAGCAGACCTCTCGAAAGACCACCAAAACAATGGCAAGACAGTTGGACGACCGCATCCCAGAAACCGGCTCCGAGCAATAACAGGACACAGTCCTAAAGAAAGCAGAAGAAGAAGTATATTTCTACTTAAATACTTTTTTTTATTATTTTTTTTAACGCAGCAATCTCAGTATTCAGTACAGCTATTAAAATATATTTTTCCTATATGCTGTAAGCAGCTTATGTACACAAATAATGTATGCATATGATCGTGGATATTGTCCTTTATGGGGAGCGGAGCGGCTGTCAGGACTTTTACTTTTGAATAATTTTTGAATTGCGCGTGTGTGATGTGCATCACAATATTGTACAAGTATTACTACTTGGAACAGTTCGTATTGCATACCAAACGGAATAAATAATTCTATATTTCAAATATTCATAAATCAGCTTGTCATGTCCACAAAAGAACATATTTACGCGTTTTACATAATAAGCATTTTAGGAGACAAAGACAAAGACTTTTCTTAGATATCTTAACTGGAGATGCAAGAATACCGATCTCAATTATATGTCTTCCTGCAAAAAAACACCACTTGCTTACTTTAGAAGATCGCCGTCTACTGATGGACATGGGGGTGCTTCATGACATACTTAGTGGACGCCTTAATAGTCCGGCTCGTTTGTCGGAGTTATCATTAAATATCCCCGGCTACCGCACCCGTCACACGTCGAGCTCTCTATTTCATGTGCCAGCAGTTCGTACGAACTATGCCCAGAACTCTCCACTTATACGTTTTGCTAGTGAATATAATTTGAACTTTCCCCTTATTGATCTATTTGATTGTAAAAAAAACATTTAAAATGCGGGTCTTAAAACATACTTTTTTGTCTTATACTTAGTTTTAATAGTAAAGTCTTATTTTATCTTATTTTATTATATTTTATCTCTAATTCTTAATATTTTATATATATATTTATATTTTCGACACTTGACACTTGTGCAATATTTACACACATGTCCACCCTCATTCCAATATAACACCCACTCACCCACCCTCTCACTCACTTACACTCACACAAACACTCTAGTATGTATTGTACGTCTATTTAATGTATTTATGAGGATCTCTGTCATTGGTTTTATTCTCTGTATATTTTATTTCTTATATTTTTGTTACATGTATTACTGTTGATATCCCCAATAAATAAAAAAAAAAAAAAACAAGTCAGAAATTCGTAGGAAAATTCATAAGAGCAAATTAATTTTAAGTACCTACGCTGCATTGGTGCGCTAATTCAGTGCCCTATGCATCATCGGGTGCGCACAAGGCGTACCAGGACTTATTATGTGAGGTTTTACCATACAAGATCATAAGATAGGTTTTTTGAAAATAAATCTCAGGCTTGTTAGAACGCCACTTAACCTTTCCAACACTAACAAATCATTTGTGTAATATGCAGGTGTATAAATGTGTTCGTAAAATCACGTCGTTTGATTGGCTCAAAGGGCTCATAAAATACCTGTATGTACGTTTCTAACTCCCGAGGTGATCAAGCGTCTGTTTAAAAAAAAATACAGTACTATTGAAAAAAAATTCGACTTTCGCATTATTTAGAACATCAGAAAGTATTACTTATATTCCATACTTTGTACTTCTTAAAAAATTAAAAAAAACATTTTCTTTTTAAAATTTTATATGCACACGCTGTTTAAAATATTTATTTATATATATTTTTTTTATCATATATGTATGCATGTTATTTATATGAAACTGTTTTGTTATTACATTTATGTAACAAAATCTTTTTTTTTTTACATTATATTGAACTTTTTTATATTCTATTAAGTACGTATTTCTGAAAGGTAAAAGGCGCTGCGTGCCATGTATATTAATAAATAAATAAACACGGGGATACCGTTAAAAACAAAATACGATAAAATTGTAACAAATAATATTCACTATAACTAACATATAAATTAAACGCCCAGTAAGTTAAAGAGCAATGTGGGGAATTCCAATAATGTATAATTTAATCAAATTACACATTGTTAAGTTACTGTTTTCAAAAATTGTATTATTTTAATTTTGTACCATGTAATAATAGGATCTAGTGTACTTTAATTGTTGTAATACAATAGGCCTAAAACTTGATAACAATCAAAATGTTGTGTTTTACTTCTCGATTTATCAATTTAAAAAAGACTTATTGAATTAAGATACACACAAAATTTAAAAAAAATACATCGATTTGATCCCTTCATCCTGTTAATTTAATTAATGGCTTTTGTAAAACGTTCCAACCTAATGCGGACATTTTATATTCTATAGAATAGAAAAAAAGGCAGACACTAAAAGATTTTATCTCTAATATAAATTAAATGGCTACCCAAACCATATAAGTGAATGAAACCAGTTCAAAGTAGATGAAATTTGGACTCAGAACGGAAATTGTATTTTTTCAGCACTTCAGAACGTCTGATCCAATCGCCAACTTCTGCGAACTGCCAACAAATCATAGAGGAATAAAGTAAGTTTGTCTATGAATTAAAAAGTAATAAATTCTGCAGTATAAATAATCTATATAAAGTGTTCAAATTTTATTTTTTGTCTACCAATAAAAATAATTCACTGACAGTTTGAATGAAATGCTCCAGAAATACTTATTTATGGAATGTCTTGATTCAGATTCATCACTTTATTACTTTAAACCGCCAAAACTAAGTTCTTTTCACGGAAAAAAAATAAGAATACGAACGCTAGGCTGCGCTGTTAGCTTAGTTATGAACCTAAAAATCATCGCTTAAAATCTTTTGCATCACAATGTCTCTTAAAGAATTACAAATTCATAATAATTCGATTATATGGATCCAACAGATCAAAAGCATACGTCAAAGTACTGATTTCAAGCCCTATGGTATGAAATCATTTTCCACTAAAAGTGCGTAACTTTAAAAGTCAAATGAAATTTCGGAAAAATGGGAAGTTAATAGATTTATCTACAATTTCCAGTACCGTAAAACCGAATTTTCTGAACAAAATTTGAATACTTTTATCAAAATAATACGCATCTTCGTCAGTAATCTGTATTTGAATATGTTTTCAAAAAACACATAGGTAAACATTTTAATACAGAAAATTAGATTTTACTCTAAAGACAATAGAACATAACTCTATTACCTATTTTTTAAGCATTTATTTTGTGGTCAAACATTTTAACTAATGCTAGTAAATATGAGTGAAGATAAATCTGTTTGCTTCATATGGTAATCGGAGGCTTGTTCTCTATAATATTATGTTAAACACTTAGCATCTATGAACACATCTATAGTTAATAATTTAATCGAAATCCAATTAAAACGTTCTTCTAATAATATATTTTTTTAAACATGAATCACTTTTGAGTAAATGATTAATCTAAATAAAAATACTGGGTTATGTAACCGTTTCGATAACACTGAATTTATAATTCAAAAGTGACCTTATATACTAATACTAAAATAATTTGTTACTGTTACTCACAAACGTTATTTTTTCATTAAAAAGGGATACTAGCCGTAGAGCATATACAACTTAGAGTGCGTATTATTCCGAAATATGAAAGCGTTTATCAAAAGGGGGTGTGGTCGTATATTTGGTGTAGACGTCCTTTGTTCACACATATTTAGAAAACAAAATAAGAAGTCTTAAAAGAACAGTCAGCAGTGGACGTCCAGGACGCCAAAATCCTGCAGTACTTGGCCATGCTAAACATATCGCCTCCCCTTAATGGCAGTTTGCTGCGTCAGTTTTCTTATTACATTTAGATTTTTTTATTAAAAAAAAAAATACTCGAGTTCTTATTATTTATTAACATATTCAAATTTCCAGGCCATTTCCTAAAAGTCGTAAATAACTTGGGCAGGGAAAATGGAAATCGAGTTGTGGTAGAGTGGGACTTGAACCTCGGACCTTTGGCCTGTGAGTCCACAATACAACCATGGGACCACAACTCGGTTCGGTTCATTATTCCTTACAAAGTCGAATCACCGCACACCCAAAATTCTTCAGACATCTATTCTTGAAACTCAGAATTGTGCTATTTTGGGCCCTAGAAGAGGTACCACGATTCGCATCTCTAGAGTAGAACTCCTGTCTTATGGCAAAACGATGCATCTCAAAAAAGGTCGAACTGAGATAATCGCTTTTAAAATGTTTAATGGTAATTAAATCAGAACTTTTCCATAAGTTACACTAAGTTGCCAACTGGCAAGGAAGCTTTAGAAAAAAAATCTTAATTACCATATGACAGATCTCAGAGAGTAGAATATTTTGAGCCGTGTAACGACAAAACGATGCAACTATAGATGCATCGTTTTACAATCAGACAGCAGAGAATGGGTATTATGCAGGCGTAATAAAGGTGGCATTTGGTTTTTACTAAGTAAATATCATACATGTACTATACATACATATTATATTTTTTATATTGAAAAAAAATTATTGTTATTTGGATTGGTAAAACTTGTAGTCAGTAGTTATCACTCTAAAGACGTATATACTCTAAGAAACTAGTATTTGTATATAGCTGTTATTGGTTTTATCTTGTATTACTGTTGAAACTCAAATCTACACTACAAACTTCGAGTGGCATCACAATAAGGAGAGTTTTATTACGCCTTTGAATTTTAATTACACGTAACAAAAGAATTGGTGAAATAAACCAACAATCACCTTTTATAAACTTCCCAGAATACCAGAGTGTAATGTGAGTTCATTTAGGAGCACCGTTCGGAACATGTTATCAAACATATTAATAGCGGTTTATTCTGCGCCCGTTAGGGTACTTAATTGACGGTTGTAGTTGGTTATTTACCAAAAGATACCGCGTTTTTAGCAATTTTACGAGTGCTTAAATTCACGGATCGAAACGGATTAATTTCAATTTCTTCGAAGTATTATGTGCGGTTATTATCACGCGTCCATTTTGATCCACGTCGATTCCTCTTAATCGAATTTCAGTCCAAAATAGTAGGTACTGGCTATTTGAGAATCAAATCTCACAAGTTTATAACAAAACTATTTTTAATCATTACTTATAAAAAATAAAGATAATTTGAAACAAGTTATTCACTATTAAAATGTATATAATTTTCACTAATGTTAGTATATATTGGTACATGACTACTTACCAACTTTTTATGTTTACTGGTTTTGAGACTCATCAAATATCGTTTCAATACAGCCCATTTTTTAATTGCAAAATTAACGAATCTTGTAACTTTCAACCTCTTAGCCACCCCCCTTGTAAAACCCCCCTCCCCCCCACCACAACCGATTCTCTAACACCATTGAACATTATTCACCTAATTTTTTAGTGCATGTCCGCACACGCTGGATTTGCAAGCACTAATTCTGCGTGTAGTTTATGTATTTTTTCATAAATACTGTATACACTACGGTGATGGTAAAGGTGAAAGTGTACCCGTCTCTTCATCAGGACACCAATTAAACCAACATGTAAAACCCTTTATGTCCATCTTCAAGTGACTTGATCGTGCCATGTTTTTCTCGTTCTTCCTTGTTTTCTGCATCCATCAACCTTCGCATTGTAGATTTTTTAGCCGTTCTTTCGTTGTCCATTCGCTCTACATGTCCAAACCAACGCAGCACCCCTCAGTGGGCTTTGCATGTTGGTTTAGATGGTGTCCTGACGAAAATACGGGTATATCTCGAAACCAGTAGACAGAAAAGTCGCTAAGTGGTTATATACAAACATTTAGTAAATTGATTTAGTTGAAAAAAAATTGTTTTATTTTACTGCAAAATATTTTGTTTGAGGGAGTTTTTATCTCAAACTAAAAGTATGTCCTTGTGCATTTTTTATAACATATACGTATTAGAAAATGTATAAACATATTTATTCATCATCATAATCATTCCCTTTCCGCAATTGTCGGTCTCGTGGTGTAATGGTTAGCGCGTTTGCCTGGCAAGAGGTCTCGGGTTCGATTCCCGACATGGTCATTACATATTTATTAGATTAAGGAATATTTCAAGAATCAATAATTTAAAAATTCCATATTACTCAATTGTACAATATTTATAACAATATGATGAAGCTTCTTCCACGTTCATACAAATTATCATACATGACTTTCGGTTCTGCCTCCTTTTGACATTACCAGACTTATAATTTTGGTTTAGCCGATCATAACACGTCTTCTTTGGTCGTCTTCGTCTCATTTTACCGTTCATTCTTGCCATATACACCTGTTTTACCATTTTTTCATAATCTATTTGTTCTACATGATCAAACCATCTCAGAGACCCTTTCTTAATCTTATCAATTAAACCTGACTCAGATTTACACTCTCTGCACATATAAATGGTGAAGCGGGAGATTTTTTTGAAAATATATTTAGATTAATAAACGTTGTACTTAATATAGTTGGTACACATATTATTTATGTTTAAGTAACATGTGTTCTTGGCACTTTATATTTGTATAACAACAATTATTAATTTTTTACATTTGATTAGCGAGACGTTTATAATTTAGTAGTTTTTGTTTTTTTTTGTTTTTTTTTTATATTAATATAGAACTACTTATACTTTAAAAGATAAAAAATATCCACCTTAGAACAGGCTTAGCCATGTTAGATGGAGACTATCCTAAACAGAAAACACTCCGTTTTTATTTTCTACTAACTAGTTTTATATAGATTCCCTGTTATCAAATGTGTTTACTTATTTTATGCAATACATTTATAAAATATATTTATTTTTAAAATACGTTGATTTCCCACTCATTCGTCAAAGAGATCGCATTTCGACTGCGTTCACTTTGCTTTCTTCCTTTCTCTGCAAGTCCCGTGTTGGGACTAACACTCCCTTGTGCACTGCCAGGTTAGTTTCGATTGACATTTTTGTTTGATTACAATATACTACTGTGATAAAAAAATAAAGTGAAATTTTAGATTTAAAATACTCGGGCTCTTCGATTCTGGCAAATATTTTTTTTTGGGTTGGTATTACTGTTACTTACATCTGTGTGAAATTTGAAGTCAATGTCTTCATTTGTCCAATAGTTACGCACGTGTTTTGTGCGCAACGAAAAGTTGATATTTAGCGATTTTTACAATGTCTGATTTTTGACCAAAGAAGTTTTACGAAATTTTCTTTGCGAAATGAAATTTCTGCTGTAAAAACATTGATAATGTTGCATTAGGCCTTCGGTGACCAGGTTATGTAGCAAAACAATGTTGTTAATAATTACGGGTTATGGGTAGACAATTTTTGGATTTTGCACCACTATAATGCACTTTTTCACACTGCATTGGTGCTTCGACATCATTTCGCCAAAATTTCAACTCATATCCTTCCACAATCATCGTATTCGCCTGATTTAGCACCGAGTGACTTCTGGCTATTCCCTAAATTTAAGAAACCGCTCCAGGGACACCGTTTTGACACGATTGAAGAGATAAAAACCGAATCGTTGCGCGCTTTAATAATGGCCATTCTGAAAATCTACTTTATTTATTTATTTTATTTATTTTTATTTATTTTACAGAAACAAACAGTCGACAATGATATAATAACATAAAAAATATAGGGTTTAAAGACAGACCAGCGAAGTTTCTAAATAAAAATTATACATATTAAATTGTGGTACAACAAAAGGGAGTGTTTATGTGTATTCGTATGAGAGTAAGTGAAGAGGTGTGTTTGTGTGTATTGGTGTGTGTAAGTGTAAGCATCATTAAATAGCAAGTGAGATCGTATCACAGCCAGAAAGAATGAGTCTTAATTTATTTTTAAATAAATTAAGGGGAGTGTTAAATATATCAATTGATAAAAAAAAGCATTATAGTTAGAGCAAGAACAATAAAGTGGTGTGCATAGTTAGTGCTACAGATTGGCAGATGGAATAAATACTTATTTCTTGTCACGCGAAAGAGGAGATTAACAATAATTTTGGAGAGTAGGTTAAAAGAGTCTACGTTATTATTTAATAGTTTGTATAAAAGCATAATTCAGATATAGTGCGTCTATTTTCAAGGGTACAAAATCCATTTTGTTAAGCGGATTGGCTGTAAGTGCAAAGCGTTTTATTGTTTTTTATAATCTAGATATTTTTTAAATTTTCGTTTAACATTTCCAATCCTTTCTTATGAATTACTTTGAAGGCGATGAAATAGATTTAGAATTAAAAATAATGATTTTAAAAGATATTGAAAAATTTTTTTTTTTATATCACAGTGTTATTATTAAATGTATAATACTGTGTTAAAATACTCATTTTCATTGCTAATAGTGGAACAAATAAAAAAAATGTACAGCTTTTTTTAAAAATACGTCTAAAAAATGAGACAAAAAAGGGCATTAATATGACGGTAGGGTTCAAACCCACTTACAAGCACGTCTCAAGAATCAGAGAATGTATAAAAAATGTAATTTAACACATGTCATCTAGAGAACAACCGTCCGTGACAGGATGCCGTAGAAATGTGGTACAGAGAGGAAACGAATCAGCTGGGCGGGCGGTATTTCGCTGGCAATGTCTAGTTCTGTTCAAAATGCTAAAATACATCGATGTTTGATGACACATTATTTGTTTCAATGCATATTTTGTCAAATTCTTTACATTTTTTAAACCATAAATTAAACCTTGTGTAGTAATTTCCACTAATAAAATAAAATCTTTTTTTTTTTAATATCGACATTATTAATTTTATTATGGATAACTAATAAAGCGCCATTTTTGTAATATATTACCTCACGGTTTTTCATTCATCATTTTTTCCCTATCCGCATCTAGTGGTCCATATGGCACTGCTTTGACACTCCAATTGAATCGCATCTATTTACGTACGCAGTATTATTTATATACGCAGTATTTGATGGACTTGATCGTGCCATGTCTTTCTCGGTCTTCCTCGTTATCTGAATCCATCGACATTCGCATCGTAGATCCTTTTAGCCGTTCTTTCGCTGTCCATTCGCTTTACATGTCCAAACCAACGCAGCACCCCTTTCTTGATTCTGTCGATAATGCATATCTCAGCCTTACACAGTTCACGGATCTCGACATTTGTGCACCTATCATAAATCGTTTTACCACACATTCGCCTGAGGGATCGCATTTCGACAGAATTTAACCTACTTTTATCATCATTTTTCTAATTCCATACTTCGCTGCTATACATTAGAGTTGGCACTAGAACTCCATTGTGAACTGCTAGTTTAGCCTCCTGCGACAAACATTTGTTTGCCAAAGTAGATTTCAGTGCACCCGTGCACCGTTCACCCTGTTCCCGGCACTCACCCTCCCTTCAATATCTTTCTCGGTCTTTCCATCCCTATTAAATATACTACCCAGATACACAAATTCTTCTACCTGATTCAGAATATCTCTGTTCACACTGATCTCACATTTAGTTATATTTTCATAATTTGAATCGGGTTGTGGTCCTGTGGCTAGTGCCTCAGACTCTCACTGTCACTCACACTTTTTGAGGAGGATGGCAAAATCGCACTATTCGTGAGTGATGAAGCATACTTCCATCTCAATGGAACCGTCAATATGCAGAACGATGGGTGCTGGGCTGAGGGAAATCCGCTTACTCTTTTAATAGAGATTTAGAATCGCGTTGTGGTCCTGTGGCTAGTGTCTCGGACTCACGGACCAATGGTCCGTGGTTCGAATCCCACTCTTCTCCAACTTTATTTCCATTTTCTAATAGTGAGTTATTTACAACTCGTTGAAAATGGCCCTCAAAATTAAATATTTGGGTAAATCAAAGAAAGCAAATATTTATTTTTCCATAAAAAAAAATCCTTTTCAAAAACCATTACTTTCGATTTACCAACATTTATAAATTTTAAAACTTGTCAAAAAGTGTGTATACTATCACTTGTCCAACCAACTGATAGTATAAAGGTGTTATTAAGATTATTTAAGCTTTCACATTGATCCAAAAAACGTATTATTTATAAAATCTTATTGTAGCATTGTTTTTCTTTTTCATTATAACCTAGCTCACGACTCACTTTATGTTTATGTTAAATTATTGTTAATTTTAATTTGCAATATTTATATTTAGAACATAAGTTTTTTCAATTTGTTATCTTTTATTTGTCATCTTATATTTGTATGTTTCTTTTTTACTTTTTTGCAGTTTAAAAAAAAAAAAAAATTACTAATTTGTTTAGTTTTAATTATTTAGTTGAATTATTATATTTCATATTATATATTACACAATAAATTGTTCACTGCCGTGATTATTTCTGTAAAACTTTTTATTTTAAAAGGTTCTTTGAACCGTTGATATATAAATAAATAAATAAAAGTATTTTTTGGTATTTTCTGCTTGGATTTTAAATACTTTTACGTGTGTATTTAGCTTGTACATTCGAATAGAGTTCCATTTTTTTAAAAACTTATATCGAAATAAAAACATCTCTACTCTTCGCTATTGAAGTAAAAACTATTTTTGCTCACTCCTGAACCAAAGTGACTTAGGGACTAGCGAGTTTTACTAGTTAGGTCGACGATATAACACTTCTTTAAGTTCAACTCAAAACATCGATTTTGAGATAAATCGATGTTTTGAGTGCCGGATGTTACGTCCCTGGCTTGGCACCAGACGAATCTTCCTATTGGCTGGATTATACCGGTTACCGGTTTAGTGTTATGTTATGCTAACGGGAGCGGTTATATCAGTCTATGCGCTGTGTTGTAACATTCAATTGGGCTAATTAAAAGTTCTGGCGCTTAGGAGCGGACTTGTATTCGGAAGGTTTTTTATCCAAATTAACTGTTGATTTTTAAATCTACGCGCATTTAGGGGAACATTTTCACTGGTTTTTTATTCCGTGAATTTAACGTGAATATGAAATGAGCCAGTGAGTATTAAAATGTGTGTTTTATATTTCACGTTTTTAAATCAAAATTTTTGAACTTTTTTATTTTTTCTTCCGGAAAACTTTTCCTACAACGTTTTGATTTGAATAAATCTATCATAAAAATGAAATAACTCTGTAACAATTACAAAGCTTATGATATGAAAAAGTTTGTTATTGTCATTTGAACGTTTTATTAAATTAATTTTAAATCAATTCACGTAAAAATGATTTTGTTTTGTTTTTGTTTTCCGCTTTGATTGCATTTAGCTATTTAAAATTTGATTCTAAACATTAAATTTGAAAAAAATAAGATAGTTAATTTGGCTGGCGCTTTGCATCTGTGCTATGTTAATATGCTTCTAAAGAGGGCCAATAAAAGTTTATATAAATTCCTAAGAATTGTTGAAACTTTGAGTTGTCGATATTAATTTAATTGTTTCATTTTCACAATTCTATTTATCAGTTATTTTAAAAATAAAAAATGATAATAAATAAAATTATCAATATGTATCTTGTAGCCAAGAATCGTAACTGTCATTCATAATTCTTTTGATCATCTACTATTGCACAAACATTTCGCTTTTCGCTTTATGTTCATTGCCTTGTTCAAGACCATTAAATAAACACACATAACTTTAACTTAATCAAACACAATCTTCTTCTCTTAGTGCCCTGTCAGGTATCCCCAACGTTGGCAATCACTCTGGCAAATGTCTATTTGTCCTGTGCTGCCCAGAAAATCTGCTCCACAGTCCCGAAGCCAGTCCAGTCTCTATATTTCGCAGCCAGGACATCTTTCTTCTTCCAGCCTCTCTGTGACTCTCAAATCTTGCCTTTCAAAATTAAATGTTTTTTCTTTTTTCTACGCATTATATGCCCAAGATACGACATTTTACGAACTTTCATGGTAGTCAAGAGTTCTCTGTTCGTTCTAGCTCGACTTCTGAGTTTGTTATCAGGTCTGTTCAAGATATTTTAAGCATTCTGCGTTGCAACCACATCTCAAAAGCCTCCAGCCTGTTCATAGTGTTCACTTTCAGAGTCCAAGTCTCACAGCTATACAACAATACATACCACACATAATATTTTACTAATCTTTGCCTTATTTTTATGTTTAGATAAGCATTGCAGAATAGGGATTTCATTTTATTAAAAGCCGTTCTTGCTGTCTCAATTCTGCATTTAATTTCTATATCTGGGTCGAGGGTCTCTGTTAAAATGCTGCCGAGGTACTTAAACTTGTCCACCTTTTCAATGTCACTACCCTTTAATTTGAGGGCAAATGCGGAGTAATCAAGTCGGCCAAATGTTATCCATTTTGTTTAACCAACATTAATTTTTAAACCCAGTTGTTCTCCAAATACATCCACACTATTTAACACCTCCTGGAGATCGATAATGGTATCCGCCAGCAAAACAGTGTCATCGGCGTACCTGATATTGTTGATGGCGGCCTCCGTGGTGTAGTGGTCTAGACGTTTGACTCACGCGCGGAAGGTTCCGGGTTCGATTCCCGGTGAGAACACAAAAATTAAAATGTGATTTTCTCAGACCTGGGTGTTCTGTGATATAATTCATCACTGTAATTGGGCCTCTTGGCCTGTTGTGGTGCAAAAATAATTTTAAAAAAAATTAAAAAAATTATAACTCAATAAAAAACATTTTTTAACACAATAAAAAACATTTTTTCCAATAATGGTTGTGAGTTAGATTTAACTGACAATATTTTTAATTTAAAAAAAACTCAAAATGGGATTAAGAAAAATAAGAAAATTAAAATAAATAAAGTTTATTAAATTTACAGCGACCAATGTTTTCTAGAGACTTTTTGCCAAACGTTTAAGAGCGAAGTTTAAAGACATGTAGATTTTTTTATGTTTTATTTGAAAATACTATGCTCAAAAAAAGAAGTATTTTTGCCTGTAAGTAAATATAATTTTACATTCGTTTCGTTTTTCACCAAAAAAACAATCAACATACAGACTACAGATAGTTAACAACGAAATTGCGTGAAATGGCGTGAAATACAAATAAATAAAGTAAAATAGCTTTTAATAACTTTTAAATGAAGAAACGATTTTGCAGGTTAGTCAAGAAAACGTTACACTAGTACTAATATTTAGGTATCTCACAGTGAGCACACGACGTGTGTAGAGTCATGCATGAATATCTGTCAGCTTTAAGCCTTTAAGCGCTCAGTAGTATTGTGTTCGTGTACCTACCTGAATCTTACCTAGGTATTCCATAACGAAGCCGTTTCGCAATGAATAATATGAGAATAAAGCTGGAGATTAATTTTGACTAATGGAAGTCCGTCTCGATAAATATACTAGACATGAGTACTCCGTTTAATTAATTTAATCTGTTAGAAATAATGATAAACGATGTTACTTAATTAATAAGACGATTACACCCCTTTGTTCTAATACGATTGAATATCCTTTGTAAATAAGTATTAGAAAATAAGTACTTCTTTACATAAAACTGCTTTTAACATAGGCATACAAAAAACTGATGTATTTCTATTGGAGCATTAGAAACATCATAAAAGACAAGATTACGAATGAGCAGAAAAACAGAGTCTCAAAACTAATTAATTTACAAGAGATTAAAACATTATAGAGAGTTTTTTTGTCTTTTGCTATGTTTTTTTAAACAGACACATGTTTTTTACTATGTTTTTAAATAGGTTTTTTTTAATATGTATTTTACATTTTTTTTTAAATATCTTTAATTACACTTTTTAATATGTTTTTTAAAATATGTATTTTACTATGTTTATTTTAGTATGTATTTAAGTATGTTGTTTAATATGTATTTTACTTTGTTGTAGAATATATTTTTAGAATGTCTAATACCATTCGTTTTTTTTCTATGTAGATATTGATAACTGTTTTTATATTTTGACTGTCTTAGAACGGAGTAAATAACCTACGTTAGACGGGCAAAGCAATTTTGAGTAAATGTTTAATTTAATGTATACGAGTATATGATAAAAAAATAAAAAATAAAGTTACCTGAAGAAATAAAAGAAATGGAAAGCATTAAAATATTTTAAATCAATTTGAAAAAATATGATCTTGATAATTTTTTATATGAAATGTAACAAAAAGTTCTTATTGTGTAGCAACAGAGAGGGAAAACAATGTTGAGAAGGGAATTTGGAAGTCCAGGCATTTACAAAGTACATAACCTTTCATTGTCTGGTTTAAGCAGTCTCTTTACATACTGTGAAAAATTCACTATTCTGTCTCTGTTTAAACATCAAAATTTTCTCAATGCTTCTATCTGTTGACTTATGAAATGGTTTAATTTCAATAAATATTTCTACTCTTTTACTTCATAAAAGTCAACAGTTGGAAGAGTTGACGAAATGTAGATGTTTAAACATAGGCAAAATGGTAAACACAGTGTGTAAAGTGGTCACGTAATCAATTCACTTTACAATGACAGGTCATAAGCCCTTTAAAAGCCTAGACTTATATATTCCCTTCACAAAAATGTTTTCCCTTTCTGTTGCAACAAATTAACATTTTAAAAACTTCCTAGTTTCTAGCCTGTCAACAAACATTTGGACATACTCAAAATATTGTTAATAAAAAGTTATTTCGATAAACTGACTTAATAAGGCACAAATAAATAAATAAGCAAAATGGATATCAGCTTTAGAATTTGGACTAGTTAACTGAGGATCCATTTCAACCACACATGTTAAACGAATAGTTTAAAGCAAAAAAGACATAATGGAAGTTATTCTTGAGTTATTAATAAGATCTACATCTGAAGAAAATTTCTAGTGTGCCTGAGATTCGCCTAATGTACAAACAAACAAACAAACAAACCATCACGCCGTTTCTCCGCAAGGGTAGGCAGAGAGGATAGAACGCCACAACACTCTATCTTTGCATACAGATCTCGCTTCTTTTACATTCATACATCTTCTCATGCACGCACGCCGATTATTCCAACTTTTGACATGTCCATCTTCAAGTATTTGTTGGATTTAGTCATGCCATGTCTTTCTCGGTTTTCCTTTATTTCTGCATCCATCAACATACGCATTGTAAATATTCTTAGTCGTTCTTTCGCTGTCCCTTTGTTCTACGTGTTCAAACCAGCGCAGAGCTCCTTTCATGATTTTGTCGATAGTGCTATAATGTACGGATCTCAATATTTGTGCATCTATCGTACACAGTTTTACCACACATTCGCCTGAGAGATCGTATTTCGACAGCATTCAGCCTACTTTTATCCCTGTTTTTTCAAGTCCATACTTCGCTCCCATACATCAGGGACGGGACCAGGACTCAGTTGTGAACTGCCAATTTTGCCAATTTATTTCGCTCAATTGTTTAAATGACACAATACTATAGTTTAAAATATATTTACATATATATATGTATATAAATATGACCAAGTGAATAAAATAATACGATTCAGTAATATTTTTATAAACAAAAGTGTTGTGTCATTGATTTGACCAATAAGAACTTTTACCCTCTCACAAGCATCTTCAGATTGGTGAATATTGCAGTGTTAACATAATTGATACAAATCAAAATATCAATCAAATATGTTCAACACAGACGAGTCGAAAGCAGTACAATACCTGGCTTGATATTCTGAATGCAATTGCGTGCGAAGAGATAGCTCTGCTTTTATTTAGTACGTAAATAGTATAAAAAGTGTGTTTTCTACCTGCGCTTTTGCTTTCAGAATACCACCTCAGGGGTGATATTCCAAACGCTCTCGCGGCCGTAGAAAAAGTGTTTTCTATGGCCGCGAGAGCGGTTTAGAATATCACCGCTGGGGTGGTATTTTGAATCTTCTCTAACCTCTGGAGAGTGATTAATTTGTGGATTTTTATTTTTTGCATGCGTTTTCACTTTGCTTCATATATGGCCATATTAATGATTAAACGTCAAATTAATATGAACACATGAAATTAAACATGATGATTTTCATTTAGAACATTATTGCGACCTTAAGCATTACCTAAATTACTTAATTATGTTAAATTGACTAAACCAAATTCGTTTTTTTCCGTTTTTTAAACAGTTTTATACATCATTTGGCGTTTGATAATCAGTGTTGCCATAAATGAAGCAAAGCGTATTCGCATGCAAAAAAATAAAATACGCCAAATTTCTTTCTTACTCCAGAATGCAACAGGATAGAAACAAAGTAATGATAAACATCTATTGGTAGTGAACAGAAAAAGAAGGGTTTGTTATTAAAAAATATATTATTTGTTTTCAGTAGATCTGTTTTATACTTTCCATATCAAAAAACAAAATAAACTTACATAATTAGCAGACTCTGTTTCGAAATTGAGAGCAAAAATGTTCCGTGGTCGTAAGAAACAAATGAACATAATTGATAATGAATATCGATCGCATGGGTATCGAATTCCTTCATGAATTTGTACAGACATTTCTGGCCATCTGATACGTGCAAGCATGTTGCCAATGAAGAGCGTAATATATTATACATCTCTACCAACACCATGTGTCACACTCAGAAGTCAAGAAGCAGAATCAATCATCAGGACTAAATATTCCTCCATGATACCCAATACTCATCATAATCATCGATAATAATCTGAGACCAGGTAAACTAATGGCCATTTGCATAAAGGATCGAGCAATTGTGTCAGCGATATGGTAACAATTACGCGTTTTTCTCTCAAGTGTCTCGTTACATCGCTTGGCGGTCTTTGAGATCCAAGGAATACTCACTGGTTGCCGTTATGCAGTGCGGCCGTTCAACTCTGCTTTATGGATCGCGTTCACAAGAAACAGGTAAAATAATGTACTCGTAGTAAAAGAAGCTTACATGTTTATCCAAATTCCCAGGCTGAAGAATAGGAATTGTTCATTTTTTGCGAAGGGGCATCCAGCTGTTTTAGATGTTTGCTCGAATTGGGATGATAGAGTTTGCTGCTGTCCAGTATAGGAATACAATAAAGAAAAATATCTCGATCAGGACGATAGGATATCCTGAATAAGATCGAAAATACATATTAATACATATAAAATACATATAAAGATGAACATAAATTGTTGACATCGTCGAAAAATTGTAAAACTACTTTTTAACTTGAATTGGATTATTTTCAACTTCGTCGTCTCTGTGCAGCTAATCAATCACGTTTAAAGTTCATGCCAAATTAACTTGTTTGTCATAATTCGCTAAGTAAATATTTATCCCCGTTCACAGGTAACTGTTTCGTTTAACCGTTCAACAATAATTATTAAGAGATTTTCCTCTGTTTAAAAAGGGCAATTCAGTTCTAGTCAAAGAACAGTTTTCATGGGAAGCAAGACGATAGATTTATAGTTTAATAATAAATCTCAACGGGAGGAAAGTATGGTGGTTTTATGAAAATGTACTACGCTGTAACTTATTCATAGAACATAATAAAATCATATAATTTACCGTACGGAATAACAGAGTCGATTTGTAAACAAAACGTAAAGGCAATTAAATAATTTCTCTGCCTCGTGGATCAGTACATTGGTTTTATATTATTTACTACGTGCTTTTAATTCATGACGTTTCATATCCAATTTCCAACAAAACTTATTAATTAAATATTGGTTTTCATGTAAGCCACGTGTCGATGGATTATCTAATGGAACAATCGATAAATATATAAAGCTTTAGTTATTTGAGTAGATAATGAATGCACTTCAGAAATATTGTGACACTTGTACGATTATAAAGTCAGAAATACTGCAAATGAATTAGTTATAAATACGGTCCATGTTTGCGCCGGAATATTAAAGAAAAATATGTATGTCGATAACATATTTGGTGTAATAATGTAAAAAGCAGATACTTAAATATTATGTATATATTTTATCTGGTAACTATTACACGTCACGACTAAAATAACTACGAGAATAAAATTGAAACGGATTTACTAGTATATCATCTTTGTTGTAACCTGCATCATATTAATTGTATTTTAAAATGTTGTTAGTATTTTATGTGTATAAAGTGTGTGATAATTTGTTTTGTTTTTGATGTACCTAAATGTTTCTTTACATATGTATTGACTGTGTTCAAAACAAAGGCTTTTCTGCAATTGTTTAAATACTATTTTTAAAGTATGTATTTTAAATCGATTACATTGGTTAATTTTATTTTTATTTTATTTATCAAAAGAAAACAACAGCCATTACAACAAAATTTTTTTTTACAAATAAACCAAAATTATAGGCCAATTATAGTTTTCTATACATTACTGAATACAATGTCAAAAAAAAGAAGAAAAAAAGCGTACATTGAAAAAACCACTCCGCATCATTCCACACGTAAAAAATAAATAAAATATTATTATGAAATAATAAAAAAAATATAAGAAAAAGTTTTTTGTTTACTCGGACTTAAAAATCCTTTCGCCGGTGGATCCATACGGAGTAATACGGAGCTATCAGTCGTCCCTTCTTTCTTCTTTCAAACAAGAGAAAATAATTTCAATATTAAAGTGTAGAAAAAAATAAAATATTAGGTTTATACACCATTTTGAAAAATAAAATGAGTCAATAGGCGTTTACAACTCAAATCTTTTTGATATAATGTTTATTTACGAGACTCATTAAATACATGTTCATAAAAAATAAATAACCTATAGCCTAAAAACAGTCGATATTATAAAATGAATTTTCAGATTTAATTTTACATGATATTATTTAATTGTAGAATAAATTAAATCTTTTACTTGAGATTTAGGACACACAAAATGTTTCAGGATATGCCAAATATTAGTAAAATAGGACTATTTTTTTTTTTTAATCAATTAATATAGGTAAAAAGGTAGTTGTAATTATAATCATTCGTAGCCGAGCGATAAGATTTTAATTATTTTTTGTATTTCGTGGAAAAAATGTGTTTGTTTGTTCCAGAATTAAATTCTCTTTTACTCTAAAAGACAATATTTTTGCACAGTAAGGTTATGGGCATTCTGCCTAGAGCTATGTTTAGGCTTTGATGTTCTGTAAGTTAAATTTAACAATGATTATTAAAAAGATAAATACTCCACTCCAATATTATTTGCGAATATTTTTAAGAAATTAAAGCGCCGTTTGCCATAATATAAATAAATTTGTAGTGGGTGGGGTTTCGACCTATTGATCCAAAGATTAAAAATTCTCCATTACTACTGTAACAATATTAGTAGTTTGTTATTTGTTTAATGTCTTGGAGAAAAAATTATAAGAATTTTGACAAAAATGTGAGTTTTATAAATTATAATAAGTACGTATAAAAAAACTTAATTACATTTTTAATGTAAAAAAATAATAAAAAATCGTCTCAAAACTTTTGCCCGTTTCCTATAAAAATATGTTTTTAGCGTAAAAAACGTCGTAAGTTACTTCAAATGGTTTCGTTCATATTTTAAAATATACTTTGGATTTTTGAAATTATGTGTTTACGTATTTTCTTGGAATAAAAAAGTTATATTTTTTCATTGAGTTGTTCACGCATGCATGTATTGGTGTTTCCTGAGCATTTTAGTAAAACCAATATTCGATTCGATTCGAAACATTACAAAGAAAAGGAAAGAAACTACATGGAAACATTTATTTTTGTATTCAAATTTATTTTAACAGAGAGGGAAAACATTTTTGAGAAGTGAATATGGAAGTCTAGGCTTATTACAGGGCTTATGACTTGTCATTGGCTGGTTTAAGTGGCCACTTTACACATTGTGTAACATTCACCATTCTGCCCATGTTTAAACATCCACATTTTCTCAACTCTTCCATCTGTTGACTTTTGTGAAGTAAAGGAACTAAAACCTTTATTATGTGGGTGAGATTCATCCAGCTGAACCAAATCACCCACTAGGCAACGCCTGAAAACAATTGTCTATTTTTTATACTTCTTCTTTTACCAAGTAGTTAATTCAGCAATGTTTGAGTATGTCCAAATGCTTGCATACTGGCTGGATTGTCTCCCTAAGGAGTTATTCTTGTTTAAATTTATTGCAACAGAGAGGGAAAACATTATTGTTACACAGTGTGTAAAGTGGCCACTTAAACCAGCCAATGACAGATTATAAGCCCTGTAAATGCCTAGACTTCCATATTCCCTTCTCAATAATGTTTTCCCTCTCTGTTGCAATAAATTTAAAAATAAATAACTCCTTAGGGAGGAAATCCAGCCCGTCTGCAAGCATTTGGACATACTCAAACATTGTTATTTCTATTTGTTTGTTTTTCGGTTACAATTTTTTACTGATAATTTTTCTATTTCTCTAAATATTTTTTCACAAAAATACTATGTACTCTTAAAAGTAATAGCAATTGTTAACATGTTCCCATATTTTGCAAAAAATTGACAAAGTTAACAAGTATCGTTGGATTCATTGCTGTTTTTCCATATTATCATTTTCCATATTAACAAATATTTCGTACGACAAATACGCTTTTAGAATAATTGTCATTCTTTATCCATCGCTTATGGAATTTTATTTTATTAAAATTCATATGGTTCTGAACTGAACAATGGATGATTTTGAATAATAAACAAATAAACTGCCAAACTACAATAAAATTACTCAGATGTACATGGTATAAAATCAGTAATCAGTACCTACACTTCACATAATATAATTATTATGATATTACCTTTATTATTATTCCAAGAATAGTCACCAAATTCAATATGCTTTGATATGAATAATAATTATTAGGTACTAGTCGATGAATGGTTGAAAACTACATAATACTGATGGTATAATCAAAGACATTTGTATATTAGTATTTTTAACGTTTCCCATTACGTAAAAGATAAAAAAATGTTCCATAATAGGGAGTGGCGTCTTACAATGATGTCCTCCTATTGTTGCTCAGTAAATATTCCAAAAATAACAAAATACACACTGTTTTCAATTAGAGCCATATAAAAAAACAATTACGAATATTGTTTTTAATGTTCTTCTTAAATATTTGGAATTCCTGAGAGTCCTTTTTGTTTACTTTATTCATTTCGTTATATATAAATATTTCTCTGCAAGTATAATAATGTTGTCTTACTGTTATTTTAAATTTTGAAATTAATATAGTATTACCAATTACATTAAACAATTACAGGTTTCGCTGACCTTTCCTAATAAAATACTAGCTTTTGTGCATTAAGAAAAACTCAAATATAAAAATACTTCTAAATTAACATAAATGTGTTTCATTAAATAAAAATAAAAATATACAATATATATCTAGCTAAATGCATTATTTAACAATGTTTTGAGTATGTTGAGGAAGAGTGGAGAAAATGTGGATGTTTTAACATAGGCAGATTGGTGAATGTTACATTGTATGTAAAGTGGCCACTTAAACCAGTCAATGGCAGATCATAAGACCGTATAAGACTCCCATATTCCCTTTTCAAAAATATTTTTCTTCTGTTGCAATAAATTTATAGCATTAATTTATTTTGTATTTATTTTCGCAATATTTTTGTTTTAACCCTTCGGAAGTTTTATTAAAATTTTCATTCGCAAATAAAAGTAATTATTATTCATACCTGTTATCGGAAAAGTAACATTTAAAAAATATTTTGATTATAAAATAAATATTTGTTTTCTTATGATCAACCCAAATATTTTAATTTTGCCGGCCATAATCAACGAGTTGTAAATAACTTAAAGGCCGTTTACTCGTGCACAATACAATATTATTTTGTTTCAAAACTCTTTATCTGTCTTTATATAAGTGTAAACGGCAAATTTTAGGACAAAACATTGTTCCGAGACATTGCCACGGAGACAAACGGGCAGGCTATTTCCGCGAAATAATGATTACCCCCATCAACGCGCGCGGTCGCACTGTCTTCGTGTGAACGCGCACCGACAATTTCGATATGCTCGACGCTCACGCATCGCTCCCGCTTATTTTTTCTGCCGAAAATGGATGCAGAAAAAAAACAACTTTATTATTTTATTCGTTCTTTAACATTTCCAATGCATCTTAGTATACAATAAATAGTATTTTTCGCTCGTGGAAAAATCCGGCGTGTGCTCATTTTCGCATTGTCCCAGCGATCTGCCCTGCGCGGTCGACACTGTGCTGGGAAAAGACAATGATGTCATATCCATTATATCGTCCACATGCAAACGATACTTTACTATGAAAAATGGAAATGGAGTAAGGTTCAAATCTAACAGCAAGTGTTTAAATTTTGGTCGACAAGTATGGAGACAAAACTTATATACTGCCTTTTAAAGAGGCTACCCAGATATTTTTATAAGCGTGTCAGCCATCTTATTTTTTACTATGGTAAATTCGACAGAAGCATTAATGTTAAGTATTTGTGATAATTACATGAAAAAGTATCTACATTTAAACTTTATTGTAAGCTGCAATCTTTTATTGTACGAAATGATTAATCTCGCTAGTATTTTATGGACGCATACTTTATTACCAAGGTAATCCATGCCATCAAATTACAATTGCAATGCAACAGAAAAGCGAGTTCTTTATATCGTTTCTCTTACAAATTATAGGTCTTTTACGTTTTATCTCCATACAATGTATCGACAGTAAAAATAACCTGCCTTAAAAAAGAAACAAAATGGAATCAGCGTGCAATTTTAAAAACATAAAAAATATTTTCTGATGATGCACGTCAGAGATTGAATGCGCTAATTGGCCATGTACCAAATATTATTAATTATTTTCGACTTATTAAAATACAGCAATGTTAGTGAACATTTGTATATTACCATTTATCAAATTTTCCGTGCCTACCAGATTCGAGACGTACCCGTCTCTGCCAGGACACTAATTACGCTAACATGCAGATCCCACTATACACCTTTACCACAGTAGCTGCACAAAAATATAAAGCCAACTTGCTGATATAGGTGCCGTTAGAAGCTAACATCAACGTGAATTGATTATAAAAAATGTTCAATCCTGTTGAAACAAGAGTAAAAAAATGATGTTTGTGCAACTATGTTGAAGATACTTAGATTGGTAAAGGTGTCTAGTGGGATTGGCATATTAGTGAAATTAGTGTCCCGACAAAAAGACCAGTACCTTACGTAACCGGTATACAGAAAAGTCGACAAGTGGTCGTGGTTTTACATATTGTTACTAATATACAATTAATAGTTTGACCACAAACATAATTATTTAAATATGGATTAATAATTAATCAGCGGCCATATCTTGTACCTTAGAGGATAAAACACGGAAGTCTATATTTTGCCGTTTTGAAGTAAAAAATCCAGAAATTATCGCAATAAGCTATTTTATATGACCGTGAATAAAACACCACTGTCTACTTTTTTTAAAAGTTGAAATAAAAATCAGAAGTCCACTCTGTTTTAATGCTAAGAAAAAACATCAGTGGTCCCTAATACACTATTTTAATATGTACTTTTACCAGGCGTGGGCTGCTAATTTTTTAACAAGGTTTCGCGGGGGGCGGTGGTTAGGAGGGGGGTTCGTGTGATGGCGGAGGGGGAAAGGGTAGGGGGGAGGTGTATCATTTTGTTCTAACTATCCAAAACACTAATACATTATCATTAAAAATAAATAATATGCACATCAAACCACAAAATATAGATATGACTTGTTTTTTATGGTGGAAAATTGGCTGTGCGTTTACTGAAAATATTAAGTATTAACTGAAATGTTATTTATATGAATAATCATTTTTGCTCAAAAACAGTGTCCAATTACGATAAAGGGAAGAAAAATGTGCACTTATGAAGCAAGACCAAACCCTTTAAAAAACCGGAAACTGTTATATGTCTATATATGAGTTTGATTCGAAGTAATCTTGAGTAAGCCTCATGCGTATGGAGTCCGCAATATCAAAATCATATAAATCCAATAGAATCGGTTCAAAAAAAGTTCTTAAAGTACCTTTCGTATAAGTTTTAAATTTCTAACCCACAAATTCAAATTACGAGCAGCTTCAAACTCTTTTTCATTTTAACTCTCTGATAAAACGCCGCGTTGTTTTTTATATAAAATTTCTGTATAAAATATTAAACTATAAAGTAGATACTAACCTCCTAAATAAAATACAAATAAATGCGGGATTGAGAACACTCAGACATCGGGAAATATTTAAACAGCCTTGGTTTTCAAATAATGCTCCATACCACACACCTATGGCCCGCATGTGTCGGGAATATAATATATACTGCCGAAACAATAAAATTGTCATTTTTCATGATACTCTCTCAGCTTTTGCGAATAATCTCTTAGAAACTAATCTTATTTAATAAGTACACACGTACAACTATTTTTTTATTGCATTGTATCCTGTAAAAAAAAATGTATACAAACTTCTTCTAGGACCGGTTGGTTGAAATTGAAAAATTGTTTTCAGGCGTTGTCTAGTATGTGAAATAATTCAGTTAGATGAATATATTCACAACAATAAAGGTTACAGCTCTTTAACTTCACTAAAATCAACAAATTTAAGAATTTAAGAAATTTGGATGTTCAAACATAGGCAAAATGACGAATGTTACACAGTGTGTTAAGTGGCCACTTAAACCAGCCAATGACAGGTCATAAGCCCTGTAAATGCCTAGACTTCAATATTCCCTTATTTAAGGTATTCTCCATCCCTGTTGTAATTTGTTAATTTTAATGACTCCCGAGGGGGCGAAATCCAGTCTTTTGTCTACGAACATTTAGACAAATTCAAATATTGTAACAAACTTTTATGTTTCGTAATACATTTAAACCATCCACTGAAATTGCATTTATGAACTGATTTGATCTGAGAATATTGTTTTCTCTTAATTTAACAAGGGGTTTGCCGGCCCAAGTCAAATTTAACAAGGGGCTCACGCGAGCCCCTCCGAGCCCCCTGCAGCCCACCCCTGACTATTACCATTTCAAAACATTTTATTTTTTTAATTAACCTTTTAAAAAAATAAATATTTTTTACATTGAAACTTTATAGGTTGTAATTATCTCATTTGGTTAAAAAGTTATACATTTTTGTAAATTGCACATTCACTAAATCTTTTTTCCAGAACATTTCATTCAATGTGACTTCCGTTGTTTGTATAAATGTTCAATATTGCATTTATTTCTAGGGCAGTTAAAAAACAAAATGCTTATAGCTATTTTCTTTATTCAATAAAATACACACTATCAATACATTATAAAAAGAAAACAAAGTATAAAATCATATTTTGTTCTTTGCTGTTTTGAGTATTTTTGTCATTAGTATGATTTTACATTTTCAAAGGCTTGAATCAGTTTTATTGAAAAATTTGATATTTGCCAAAATTAATATAATTTATTCCATAAAAAAATAAACAAAGAAACCCACCCAATGAGCTGTTTTGATGAAAATATTATTTTATGTAATTATTATTTAACTTATTGAAGCAAATAGTTCATGTTATACTGATTATTTGGAGCAATATTGCTTCTTTGCAAGAACAACGTATTATTTCGAAAGAAAAATTACAGGAAGCTACTTTTAAACATTAAAAACAGCGTAAAATCTAAACGAATATTTAAAACAATTGAAGATTCATATTTTGAAATAAACAGTTGTTGAGATTTTATACTTATGAAAGTAGGCTGAATGCTGTTGAAATGCAATCTCTCAGGGGAATGTGCGGTATGTAAGATAGATGTTCAAATGTTGAGATCCCTACATTATGCAAGGCGGAGGTAAGAATTATCGACAATATCAAGAAAGAAGCTCTGCGTTGGTTTGGATATGTGAAGCGAATGGATAGTGAAAGAATAGCTTAAAATATTTAGAATGCGAATGTTGATGGATGCAGAAATAGAGGAAGACAGAGAAAGACACGGCATAACCAAATCTAACAAATACTTGAAGATGGACATGTTAAAAGTCAGAATAATTGGTGCGTGTGCATGAGAAAATGTATGAATATTGAGGAAGCGAGATCTGTAGGCAAATATAGAGTGATGTGGCATCTATCCTCTCTGCTCATCCTTACGGGGAAACGGCGTGATGGTTTGTTGTTGTTGTTAATGTTTAAAAGTCGCTTCCTGTAAAATCACATTTTTCAAATGTAGAATTTGAATCATTGTAGAATTCCATTTTTTACAAATATAAAAACCATAATTTCGCGATAATTGTTGAAAATGCCCTAACAAGGCCAAACAATTGTCACGAGATTTTTGTTTTTATATTTGTAAAAATAAAATAAAGGGTTCAGTAGACTCAAATCAGTTTTTGATTTCTTATATTTTAAGTTTTAAAACTTTGTTCTTACGGAGAAGCGATACATTAAACACATGATGCAAAATGATGCAACAAATCAAGAGGCAATATATTAAAAATTGATAATACGTTGAAAAGTACCCAAGATTGTATGGCAAATGACGCGTGGCGTTCCATCATCTACGTCTACCTATTATAAATAGCATATGAGTATTATACCCATACACGTACATAATGTGTCGGTTTTATATTTTAAAATATTGGAATAAAATATAATGTAAGTCATTTTTTGTTACGATTATTTCTAGAAATATGACGAGTTTTGATTAACCGAGAGTTTAGTTTCGACCTATAGTACATTTTTTATTGCTGTAAATCATCATATACGAGTATTAATTATCCATATTTTATATAGTGTTCACGGGTAACAATAATATTAGAATTAATGTTAATGTGTATGTACTTCTTTACTATACGAAAATAACGTCACATCAACAATACTATAAAACATGAAAATAACAATATGTCGAGTCCGTACTATGGTACAGTGGTTAGCGTCATTGAAGTCGTTTCTTTTTACTAATCTTATTATGCATAATATGTAGGATTGCCATGCTTTTAGTCCTGTCGGAAGGTTCTGAGATGTAATGACAAAAAGGCTAATTTTATAATTATTTTTTTGAATATTATGTACCAAAAATAAATATTTTTCTTACGTTTTATGTGGTGTTTCTAGCGGAGAGAGTACTTGTTGACCATACATTTATGATTTTACTTTGAGCAGTTCTTTTTGCCCTTTTACGTATCTGTGGAACTCCACGCAGCAGTCGGTCCCGTGGTGTAATGGTCAGCGCGTTTGCGTACCATGCGGAAGGTCATAAACGCATGTATTTTTTACTTTTTTTTTTTGCACCACAACAGGCCAGGAGGCCTAATTACAGTGGTGAATTACATCACAGAGCACCCAGGCTTGAGAAAAATCACATTTTAATTTTTGTGTTCTCACCGGGAATCGAACCCGGAACCTTCCGTGTGTGAGTCAAGCGTCTTGACCACTATACCACGGAGGCCGCTTGAGTTCGATTGCCGATACGGTATGAAATATTTATTAAAAGGGGTGTTTTTACACTAGAATATTTCATAGTCCCTGGACAGATACCTGTAACGTATGACTGATCATCTGACCTTCATGTAACAAAAATGATAAAGATACGTTGCAATTGGTATACCAATGCAGTGCCCTACGCACCAAAGGGAATAATGAAAAAAAATGGAAATCCACGAAAGTCATTTTAAAAATAACCTAATACTGCAATAAAAAATAAAAATTAAAATTAAATTTGATAAAATTAAAAAAATACATTCTTTCCGCAATCCCTGACAGCAGAATTTTTTTCTCATCGGTTCACAGGGCCGACATCAGAAATTTAAAATAAGTACCTACTCGCATAATATAAACAATAATTGATTATTAATAATTGTCGTCCTTTTCTGTTGCATTGAAACATTATTATTGTTACTCTTTCGGCTTACCTTTATTTTAAAGTGTAGGGTACCTAAGATAATACCATTTTGTTTTGTAAAAAATACTTATAAATTATTATAATTATTTATCACATCGATATATCAGTCTGAAGATGCCCGTTAGAGGAAGAAAGCGCCAATAGGCCAAATAAATAAGAGTACGTATACCAGTATTTTTAAACGTAAACCGAAAAATACTGTTATAAAAAATCTTAAGTTATTCCATATATCAGTAATCGGAAATATAACTACGGAATAATACTTAGTTATTCATACTTTGTATATAATATTAAAAATACATTGCATTACAATAAGAATTAAGCATATATTTTGTCTTTACCTTTGACGGCAATGCTCGGCGAATGACAATCCAACCACTTGTGTAAACTTTCAAAGTTTGTTTAGTAACAAAGCTTCTACGCGAGGCTTTTTAAAAGTTAAAAAACGTCAAACGGAGAAACTCCCCTTGAACTCGAAGGTTCAAACAGAACATACGAAACAAAATCAATTGATAAAAGTTGATTTCCCAAATGACCGCGCAAACAACAAAAGATTTATCCCGACTCAACCTAGATCTCCGAATGTTCACATGAAAACTTTTATTAACACGGAAAATAACAAGGAATAAAATTGAATAGTATAAATGCAAATAAAAAGAGTTTTTAATCGTATTTTAAGTTTAAACCAACAAGTGTCAAACACCTTTTATAAACACTTTTCAAACACGCGAGTACGCGATCGAGTCATACGAGGAAGCGAACTGCCAAACGCACACTGCTCGACTGTTTGAGTGTGCCTGTTCGCCGACCGCTTGCCACCTGCGTCGGTCTCAGCCGAATCCAACCTGCTTGATTTTATTTAATTTCGTTGCTCGGTTCTGCCACCTACCGACACTCATTGCTACTATTAAATGGTTGAAGTAAGTGCTAAATACAGCCTTATTTCCACACGCGGTTTGAGTCTTGGATGAAGGCTATTTTTATCCAAAAGCTCGCTCCTGCTTTTGATACTGCGTTGCGCAATACTTTGATTATTTGTAAACAGATGGCTCTTTCTTGAAATCCGAGAAAAGATTGCACCTAATTTCGTAACAATTATTAAAAAGAATGCATTGTATTATTTATTAAGAATTAATATTTAAATCAAACACTAAGTTAAGTGTACTAAATTTCTATTTTATTTTTTTAATAGGCAATTGTTTCACTATATTTAGACATTTTCTAATAAATTAATGTCTTTTTGTTTAATATGAATAGTAAGATTATAATATTGCGTGGGGCCCAAATTAGGAATAAAAGTATTTATTTTATATTTTTAATCACAATGGCGGCCGCTGAGGTGTGATAGCTAAGACTCTTGCCTCGCGCGCGGAGGGTCGGTGAGATCTTAGTACAAGAATTGTAGAACAATAATCAAAAATATTTTTAAAATACATAAACATTAAACTTTCCGTGCAAACAAAATCAATGCACTGAATAACATTTCCAATTTTGTCTATGTTTAACATACCCATGCATATTTCTTTAATTTTTCACACGATAATTTGATGGTAATTTATAGATGTATTCACCAACGATCGCGCAGCTAAAAATAAACATCATATAACAGCCTCCGTGGTGTAGTGGTTAAGACGCTAAACTCACGCACGGTGGGTTCGATTCTGGGCGGCCCCAGGATACTAGAATTTTTCCAGTTTGGGAACCTTCTGAGCCGATCCACATCCTTGAAATAGATAAGGTATCATAAATAATATAATTGTTATCCATTCTTGTGATCATCATTATTTTTAGCAGGGATGCTGGATTACAATACCCTCGATTCTCGTTTTTTTCTGTAAGTACATAATTATAATATTATAATCCAATATAAATACTGAGAGATATTAGTTTTTATGTTCCCGTCAACTATAATAGAACGAAATCTCATGCACAATTTTTTCGATCAAATCATAAATAGGGCAATTCGCTTGCTAAATACGGCTTCTGCATTTATAATATGAATATATTTTTCCGTATATATCGGCAGTTTCAAAGCTATCTGATTTTTTTTCATTGAATTTTAATTCGTTATGTACCTTCACAGTCTACTTTACGTCATGGGTTAAATAACCCGTAAAGTAATTCTGACTACAGTGAAGTTTGGATGTTTTTTTTATCGTTATAAACTAACAATCTAACCCGAAAAAGTTATAATTTTCTTCCATCGTATTATCATCGCTAGGTTTTTTAAAAGATTTGTAATTTTGAAATTACTCCGTCTCTGACATCACTAGTTGTCGTCGGTGTGTTGTCCTGACATTTAAAAAGTAAACCCGTACGTATGAGAACAAGCCTAACATGGCTTTTCGGAAACCGGAAATATATTTTATTTTTATGTTTTAATTAAATTAAATTAAATTAAAATTAAAATTAAAATTAAAATTTTATTTTATTTTATTTTTACATCAGAGCATGTTTTTTATTCTTTATTTCAATTTTTAACTTTTAATTACTTTTACAAATTTTCTTCATTATTTTACTATGATTTTAATTTTTAAACAACTTCTATTTATGTTTTTTTCCTTCTCTTTTTTGTACTTTAATTAATAACCTTACATATAATTATTTTAAAATATAAAAAATTCACTGGTCCATTAGAGTTAAGTCTAACTGTGTAAAATATAAAACTATGTAACTGTACTGTATGTTTCCTAAATGAAAGAAAATAAAAAAATATCAAAACACATACTTGATTGGCTATTCTAAACAGCTGTTCACAATAACTCGTTACGTTTGATTATTCTGTCTAAATTTTGTAAACGCGAAATAAGTTTATTAAAATGTTACTTTGATGATATACACTGTTGAGATGTGCTAAGGAAAGAGTGCATAAATATAATATAATATCGCAATGGACCCACTAATCTTCTTCTTTAAGTGGTGTCGTCTCCTCTGCAGAGTTTGGCGATCATCATAGTTATATCCGCTTTGTTAACTGCAGCTCTAAACAGTGATGTGGTACCTTTCCGTACCATTGCGCATTGCCTTAAATTTCGGATCCAGGAAACCCTTTGAAGGCCCGGTCTTCTTCTACCTTGTATTATTCCTTGAATTATCAATCGTAGGTGCTGATGATTTCAAACTCTCTCTCTCTAAGTGATCTTGAGCATTTTTCTGAATATCCAGAATTCAAAAGAATTTATTATCCTTTCTGGCGCATTAATCAGTGCCTTAGAGTGTAGGATGTTTATTCTCTAAAGTCGGTGTTTTATTTATTTATTTATTTAACTTTTTGGACAGAATGTTATTTTTACATTGGCGGGCTTATTGCCAAATTGCAATTTCTGCCAACCAACCAATAAAATAAAAGTTTTATTTTTATAATTCAAGTTACGGAACATATTCAATAGAAAAAAAGATTAAAAAGCTAAAGATATATAAAAATAGAAATAAACGTAATAAATTACCTTTAATCAAAACCATTCCTCAATGGGAAAAAGGAAAAAAGAGGAAAGAAGGGAAGAGAGAAAAAAGAAAAGAGGTGTTCCAGTGGATCCAACTATACAAAATGTAATACAAACATCTCCAAACAAAAAAATGGAACTAAAACTAGGCAGAATAACCCCGTTTGATTGTAAGTTAAATCTTATCTTCTTGCATAAGATTTTTAGAAATGGCGCCATGATCCGTTACACATTCTAAAGTGCAGGTACTTGAGTCTTCAGCCTCTGTGGGCAGGCACTTGAAATTACAGTAGCCAGAAATAAAAATACGGAGACATTAAACATATTCAGATACCGTATCCACCCACATTTTGTGGTACCCAGCGTTTACACTTATAAAAGAAACCAGAGAGCTTTTTACTGTTTTTAAAATCCACGCTGAGTAATAATTACTTAATTAAATAAAGCTTAAATACCGTTTTCTAATAAATACTGGAGTTTTTAGAAATTTTAATACGTGGGTGGCATTATTTAATAATGAGATAGATATTATTACCGATTTCATAGTCGATAACATAATCAAATGAATTAGTAACAGTTCGGTTTGAAAATAAAAACTATTCTGGTGAACTTAAAGATAGTAAATTCTCCATATTTATTTTGGATACCTATGTTGTTTTCAATTCGGTTATAATATTAAAAATACATTTATTACTTCCGAATAGTCGAACGTCGTGGGGTATTTATACAGGGTGTTCTTTAAACCCTGTCACATCCGAAACCACGATGATCAGTATGAGCAAGAAGACATATTAGCATATTGAAAAAAAAAATTAAAACGCAGAAATTAAAAAAAAATTATATTAAAAAAACAAATGGTTGCTTACTTCTGCAGGGGAGAAGCGAGGGGGCGTGACAATGTGGTTGACGGTGTATCAGACACCCCCCTCCCCTCTCCTCGCTTCTCCCATGCAGAAGTAAGCAACCATTTGTTTTTTTTTACATGTTATTTTTGTAAATTTTATTCGTTCTAAAAATTTATTTCAATGTGCCAATAGGTCTTCTTGCTCATACTGATCTTCGTGGTTTCGGATGTGACAGGGTTTAAAGAACACCGTGTATTATTAAAATATTTTGTTATTGTAATTCTTGATGGAAGTTCAATGTAGATATAGAAATAAATGACCACAATTTGTTACGTATTTTTTTTAACCGCAACAGGCCAGGAGGCCCAATCGCCGTAGTCAATTACAGCCCGAAACACCCAGGCTTAACAAAAATCACGTTTTTTTTGTGTTCTCAGCGGAAATCGAGCCCGGTACCTCCTGAGTGTGAGTAAAGCTTTTTATCCACTATAACTACACCACGGAGGCCTTCAGTCACAATTTGTGGATTTAAGTATGACACATATTTTATTTCAATACATAAATAGTATTTAAAAAATTGTAAAACCAACTCAATCATAGACCAATATTCGAATATAATTCTAAAATAAGTTATGCAAGTTGTCCTAAAATATTTGTTATTGGTACACAGTGAGGAACTTCAGACATACCTACGGGAAATTGGATACAATAAATGTTGTCTTGCGCGCGGCAAAAATTAGAGCAAAACATTGTATGACAACGTTTATTTGAAAATGTACGAAAAAAATAATAAAAAATATTTTAATAAAAACGAACTTCTTTTAACGACGTCACTGATTCATATGAATTAAACAATGATAAGAGAGTTATGGAAGATTTTCGGTTTGGTTGCCGTAAATGGACATAACTGATCAAGAATAAGCAGAAGAGAACCTTTGACGTCACACGCGGAGTTATTTCAGAAATACAAAACTTTAAAAATCATAGCTCTGATAATACGAAATATATATATTTTTTGAAACAAATTTTTGGCTTAGTTTAATAGTCTATTAACATTTTTTTTTTAATCCAATAAACTTCCTCTTTGTGTGTTTTTACCAACGTATAATATTTTTTTTATTTTTTTTTCTGTTTATTTATTTGATTTAATAGCATAATTATACATTTTTACAATTTAAAAAAAAAAATTCACTTGTTATATTTTTATTAAAACTAAAATCCCACCAAGCCACTTTTGTAGCTTGTTGGTGATAAATTTTATACTAACACTATTATACTATCTGAAATCTATAATTCGCCATTCTAAAATGTGAATGTTTTGATATTTCGAAAAGGTTTTTATATTATTTTATACTTTTTTTTATGCAATACGTATGTATTTGTTGACGTTAGTAAGTTAATTGCCTGACTTGTTTGTCAAGTCCAAGTTGAATTATACGCATTATTGTTTTTTATATATCGTGATTTTTAATCGAAAAAATAATAAAAACATCAAAATCAAATACACTGTGGCAAAATATTTTTTCAATAGAGTACGTACCAATTAAAACTATTTGGGCCTTACCTTTAAATCGGGTATAAACTTAAGCTTGAGAATAGTGGTAGAATAATGATGGTAAAGCAAAAAGTATTATTTATAAACCTCGCATAGAGTTAAACTCGGTTTAAATCTGGGATAGCGACCATAGAAACTTATACCAGCACATTATGTGGTACAACGCTGGAATAAGCACGCAATCTGTCAAAAGTCATATTTTTCGATAATCAAAATCTATAGTTTATCAGCTTTTTTAAAATTTTAAACAATTTCGAAGTCCTGCGTCCTTGTAAATGCGATTCAAGTGATTTTTAATTATTTGTTTAAATACTATCAGATATTTTGTATGTTTGTATGTATTTTAATTAACTGTGATTAAACAAGAAACACGAATAAACAATAGAATTCGTTTTTAACTTCGCCTCTTCTTCCTTATTTTAGTTTCTTTTTCTAACGGTTTTCTCTATGTTCTCGATTACACTGACAGTAATTTCGATTTTACTTTGACGTTTGTTTGTGTTGTTATAAAAGTTGACTGTTTAAAAAACTTAAGCATGAAAGAACCAATGAATATTGTTATTCTAGGCAATAAATATTTTTGTAAGTAAGCTTTTTTTTATATCGGATATAAATAGTTAAACTGGGTATAGTTATTTCTTAATATAAACCTGGTATTAGGAAATCTAATAAGTAAGGCCCTTTAACTTTAACATTAAAAAGCATTACTGCACTTGTTGCTAGTGGTAATAAGTCCGCCATTTAACCATATATACCTCTGTTTTATTTTTGTATTTATCACATTGTGTATTATGGTGAATAAAGATTCAATATTATTTATTATTCTTATACAAAAAGTTATTTTGTTATCATCATCATTCATCATTCCCTTTTTGCACCTAATGGTGCATGGGGCACTGCATTGGTACACCAATCGCAGCGTATCTTGATCATTTTGTTACATAAAGGTAAGATGATCAGTCTTACGTTCAGGTACTAGTCCAGGGACTATGAAATATTCTAGTGTTCAAACACCCTTTTAAATAAATATTTCAAATCAACTATGTCGGGAATCGAATCCGAGACCTCTTGCATGGTAGGCAAACGCGCTGACCATTACACCAAGAGACCGATATTTTGGTATAGTTATGCAATTGAATCTTTTTTATTATGTATTTATACATCCGAAGATATCTTTTTTTCTTCATATTTATTTTCAGTGTATATGTTAATGTCAAAATAAAAAATAAAAATTTTAAAAGCGTGAAATCGAAACATGCCTCTGCGATAATTGCGTTAATTTGAAGCGTTGCGTTGCAATACCGACTAAACTAAATAGCTACATAATAATATGTAGGTAACATTAAAGGACATAAATATCACGATAACCAGGTCATCAGTTAATAATTGTCGTATCATATTCATTTTTCTTCATCATAAACTAAAATATTTATGCCCACTGCCTAAAATTAAATCATCGATATAAATTGGGCGTTATTTTAAAACATGAGATTCATATCAACCGATCACTGTAAATGTGTAGTTTGATAAACATAAATAATGTATTGGCTATCTTTATTTTCAATCCCTGTGTGGGTTTCAAATTAATTATTGTAGAAGTGGTTCTGAAATAATCCGAAAAATAATTTCCGTAAATATTACTAATTAAAATGAATTTTTTTATTGCTAGTGTCAGCTTAGCGGTAAAGTTGTTCAGATTCATTTTGTGGTTTCCTGGTTCAATCACCAAAGACGTGTTGTGATTAATAATTTATCCTCTGATTCACAAACCGCAAAACGTTTAAATTATTTTGAATTTATAAACAATCAAAGAAACGTAACGTACAGGTATTATTTATGAGTGTTAGATGTTAAAGCGCTTGCAACGTAACGTAATCTATAATCATTTATAACCATAGTTTACGTTTTATTTTAAAAGCTGCGTAAAGGGAATCCGTTGCTAAGCTGTTTTAATTTTAATATTTAATAGAGTTTACGGTTCGATAGTGTCGATAATGTTTGGTAATATTCTTTTCATTGAATGCCTAAAGTTTGATAATGTCGTAACAAGACGAAGCGCATCACATATATTTTTAATAAAGTAGAATTGGATCTTTTAAAAGTGTTTTATTTTGGATACTTTACCAAATTTTAAGTTTACGGTGTTTTCTACTTTATTGTATAAGAAAATTTGGACGTTTCATGAATACATATGTTGATAGTTGGTTGAGCCGATAATTTGTTTCAATGTATTTTAGCCAGAAGAATCGCATGTAAGTAGATACTGGCTAATTTTGTTTTGTGTAGTTGCCTTGCCTGACAGGACATTTTGTTGGTTTACAACACTGCTCGTCCCCCGCGCTACTCTTTGCTTTTTAAACGAGTTATGTTCGCACGCTTTTTTGATTTTTGAAAAGTAATTTTCTTTTTTTTCGGCGTAAAAGTTAATATAACGCCGCAAACATTTTATCATCCACCGCCATTGATCATCATCCACCGCGCCGCCTCCAGACTCCAGAAAATTATGCGTATGCAGTTTTTCTGACCACCAGTTTCCCCATTAGCGCGTGAACTGATCGCCGACAAGGAAGAAGACTCAACACCAGGTTAGTCAGTGTTATTACATATTGATTTTCTCTGGTTTGAGTACATCTTAATAGATTGTAGGCTGCATAATCCACTAGCTCACATCGGTAGTTTTGGAGAAAATAATTTGATTGTCCGCTATCATCAAATATATTTAAATCGCAAAAGGAGAATTCTATTTACACGGATTCTCCAATAGTGATTTTAAAAGTTCTTTTAAAAAAGCTGAGTTAAGTGTGGTCTTACGAAAATTGTAAAATATGATGTTATGTAAATATTTATACATTTATTTATTCATATTTTACTCTTACAAAGTATAAACAATAATAAAAATAACGTGACCACACTGGGGTTATCCGTGCCGAAGATACTTAACAATATACTTTTGTGAAATGTTTTTACATTTGAGAATAAACAAAAAAGACTAACTTAATAAACAGAGATAATAATACACATAAACAAAATATTCACACGTTTTAAAAACTAGGTATATATGTACATCTATTTTATTTATATTACAAAACGCACAATGAAAATAACAAAAACCTAACATAAGCTATACACTTGTGGAACAGCTGATTCAATATTGGTTTGGGCGAATGAGACAATCCATTTTACTTCTACATAGCTTCACTATCCATTTTTTATAGCCTTTTTAAACATTTTCTCCTTACTAACTATTTTAATAGATAGTGGAAGTAGGTTATAGATTTTAATCGAATAATACTTAAAATCCCCTTGTCCGAAAGTGGTATAAGTTTGTATTTGTTTAAGTTGTCTTTGTGTTGAGGATTTAGTGATTATATTATTTGTATATAATATTATATGATAATAAACAGACATAAAACAAAATTAATGCTCGTCTGTCAAGAAAATAGATCTGAAAGTGATGCTTTTGATAACATCAGCATTAAACTTAAACATGTCAAAGAGTTTATATCTTTGTGCAGCAGAATAACTCAAAATGGGCGCTTAAAGGCGAAAATTGTAACCAGACTGCAGCAGACCAGAATAGCATTCAATAAAAAGGTAAAGATATTTAAATCACCTAACATCAATATTAGGGTTAGAAAAAATCTAATCAAGACCTTTGTCTAGAGTGCGCTGCTGTACAGCAGCGAAACCTAAACAATTGACCAGAGAAAACGCGGACGTCTAGCTGCTTTTAAAATGTCGTGCTAGGGATGCGTGTTGGGTATCCATTGGTTGGATAACGTCTGGAACAGCAAGGTATTGAGTACAGCCGGTGAAACGAGGCGAATCCTTTAATAATTTGCTTATCAAAAAGCAAACTAGATAGGCCATTACATCAGGCAACCGGGCTTGCCCTTTGCCATCGCAGAGGGAATGGCTGAGGGCAGAAACTGCAGTGGTCGCCTAAAAGACGTCTATATGGAGCGAGTGATCAGGGACGGGCGCTATTGCAGCTTTATGGATATGAAAAGACTGACTGAGGACAGAATTGAGTGGAGTGAATTAACGAGGCTTGTTGACCAATTGACCAATCCCTATAATTAAAACTAGAGAATCCTAGAATAAACGTATTTTTAAAAATAGTTTTTTGATCTCCGTAAACTGCACCCTCTTAAAGGGGGTTCATTTTTTAAAGTGTTAAAATGTTGCCAAATCCTTCAGTTATTCAATTTTTAATCAATCGTTTGATTAGTAAGAAATTCATCAATTTGTTAATTCGAACTGTTGCGTTTAGTGTTGCGTCGTATTTTTTTAGAAATTAGAGGCTAATAAACAGATTTTACAATTTCGTCCACTATCTATTATACCTGTCTATTTATTGTTTATTTATTTATTTACATACATAATTCTATCTTACATTACTTCAGACATAGGTCCCAACTCCATGGGACTAAAAGTCCTGTGTTGAGATGGGACGGGCAATTAGTTGACACAAACACAAGAGTATATATATCACCACAAATATAAGATCAGAAACATATTTTTTAATATATTTTTTTTTTGAACATATATATGGCACATCAATATGGTAAACAGAAAACTCAAATATTCGGAAAATCATCAAGAAGTTTCCTACTCAAATTCCTCCCACTGAGGAAAATCAACACTCAATGAACACTCTCGGTGAGATAAATGAGAGTTGTCTCTTAGCAAAAGTTGTACGGGTTTAGATATGACATAGTTTATGCTCTGGAAAAACCTCGCACGGACATTTTGTTGAGACCTCTCCTTATTGTTCGACCAGAAGTGTGTAAGTGCTTCTTTTAGGTACAGTTGTCTCATATCCAGCACCTTCGTGAATTGGAACAATTGTTTTGACGGGTATTTTGGAGGGCGCTGAAATATTATTCTCAATAATAATTTCTGTGAAACTATGAGAGACTTTAAAATGGATGCTGCACAACCACCCCAGCAAGCTATTCCATGGGTTGCAGTGGATTGAAACAGAGCAAAATACTTCTGAGAGTGTCAATATCCAGAATGTCTCTAAGAGAGCAGAATAGATGGCACAGCTTTCTCAACCTAGAGTTTAGTGACTGGACCTGAGCCTCCCATTGCAAATTCCTATCAATGATAACACCAAGGTATTTTATGGAGTCAACAAAAAATTCATAAACATTTCTGTATACCTACAAACAGGCCATGGCTTTGTGGGATTTTTTGTTTACTAATTCATTGCTATGTAATTATTCTTTTTTTTAATACTCTGTTTTACCTTTTATGTATATTGTAAAAAAAAACAAAAAAACATAATAATAATTTAAAAATCTGTTAGTCGGTTAAATCGTTGAATAGAGAAATTTCGTATTAAACTATATTTAATGGAATTTTTAAGGTTAGTGTACTGTATTTTAATAGTATAATTAATATAATTAATACGTACAGTGCGACACGGGTAATTATAAGTAATTTGTGATAATAATTGTAATATGAAGTAAGGCGGGTTAATTGCTATTGCTTTATGCTCAATATTCAAATAAACAGATTAAAAAATAACCCAATGAAAACCCTTTGCCCGTCGTTTTGACTTTTTCCGATCAACGATAGTTAGAAATAATATTGTGTTTTTCCGTAAAACCAGTTATTTGCCTGTTGCTGCTATGCTTATTATTTAAAGCTGCCTCCTACTATTTTTCTTAAACAAAACAGTTATTCTAAATTAGTTAAATTGATATTATGTATTTGCTGTTGCTGCCGATGTTTTATTTGCCACTGATGCTAATGCTGCCTCTAAAATAAATAACCTCCATTTTATTCATTTTTATATTTTAATGTATTTAATTTTTTTCGTCGTATTTTATTTTATTTTATTTTGACACACAGTTTGTACATTCGTCGATACCAAGTGCTTTTTATGTGCTATTGCTTCTTAATGACTGCTAAATGCTATTTTACCCTGCTATTTGTTATTTGCTAATTGCTGTGTAATTGAAAATGCTGTTTAATGCCCTTATTGCTATTGCTAATTTTTTCTACTTGCTATCTATAAATGCTCACAATTGTCTATGACTTTGTTACTGCTACTGTAGATGATAATTTAACATTTGAATAAAATCGCCACACTACGTTAGAAAAGCACATTTATAACCTGTGGGATTCGTATTCTATGATCGATGACACACACACGTGATAAATCGTTTCACCTGAAATATAGAACGACGACCGATGAAGCACGTCATCATTTTATATTGGCTCTAATACAACATATTCTGCAAGACTCATAGCATTGCACATACCGACGACAGCAACGTCCTGTCTTACATTAACATCGTTCCTAACATGGATATATGAAGTTCGAAGAAATGTGGCATATAAAAAGATCACAGGGCGTAGTACGCCCAGTCAGGCTAATCAGCCCGGTCCAGTCAGCCCAAACAGTAAACCATAAAAGTCACCTGAAAATATTTGTATTTTTATTATTTTTCTTAGACCAGGTGAATCTACAAACAATATTTCATTATAATTATAAAAATACCATTTTAATCCCTTGGTTCAGTGAAACTATGTTTAATTTGACCTATTATAATCTTTAACTATGGAGTTTGATCAAGAAATATCTACAAAAAACATGTTTATTTTATTCATTTGCTTTATGCCAGGCAAACACAATAACTAATACACTATAAAGCAAACTAATCGCTACTCGATTTCCTAATACAGGTTGTTTACCTGAGAGTAACCGCCTTATATATGTTTTTCTAAATACCTACAAAATAATATAATAAATGTCAATCCATCTTAATTTTACCGTGCCGTATGAAAATGAGCTATTCTCTGTCGGATATCAAGCAAGGGTTTTTTATTTATAAATTTCTAGTAAAAATGAACTGAGTACAGTTAATGAAGAAGTTAGGTGCTATTGGAAATCGGATATAAAAATGAATTCTTACACACTGTAAAAATTAGAGCTTTGAATTTTACAGCGAAAATCCTCGAAAATGTTTAAAAAAAAAATTTTATAAAGCAGAACTTCTTTAAATGACATCAGAAGTTCTTTTAAACAATTTACGGACAGTGTATACTTGTAATGCCGTATTAAATAGACTACATGAACTCGGCAATAGTTATTCCCACGTATCTGATATATTGAGTGTACGGTATTGTTCCTACAGAACAAACCTTTTGAACTTTTTCAAAGATAGTGAATGGTAATTATATTTATTTATTCATGCATTTCATAATATTCACAGTTTTTTGTTTACTTTGCCCAGCTGTATGAAACAGTACTGATGATTTTCTTCTTGTATTACTGTCTCTTTTATTATGTTAACTTTCTACTGAATATGTTGTACAATTTTTAGGTTAATTTTTAAAATATAAATCTTGTATAATTTTTAGGTTTCATTTTTTTATATAAATCTTGGGTATAAGGAAATTTATGTTTTAATTTTTTTTTTATTTATTAAGCCAAATACGTAGTATTATAAATGTTTTAAAAGGCAGATTAGCCGTTTATGTTAATAATATAAATCAAGCAATGGAGTGTTGTGATAGATTTTCTGGGAAAACAATCCACCAATCAGGACAATTCACCGAAGAGAACAAGTGAGTCACGTGCGGAGTAGTCAAAAAACTCCATTATCGTAGCGACGACTACGATACACAAACAAAAATATGATATTAGTTTGATAGTCAATTAACAAATATGTATTTTTTTAAAGCCACTGAACGTCTTCATTTAGCAATTGATAATGCTATTGTAAATTTGTTATTATTAATCGCGATGCTAATGCGAATTATACCATCAACCAACGAACCAACTGCGCGTAAAGTTTACTGTTTACATGTTTACGTTAGGTATTTGAAATTAGTATATCGCGAGTCGGAGCTGCGGCTTGACGCGCTGTAGTGTCGGCCTTATACCTTCGCGACAATACGAAACGAAAAGTTTACGAACCGTAACAAAAAATAACACGTTAATAAAAGTCTATCATCCGTAATTCGATTTTCGCCGGATTCTCGAAGTTTTTTGTTGGTTTCCCGCGCAAATGTTTTTATTATTTTTTCGTACATAAAACTTTAAAGTTATGGCAATTTTATTGTTTTGACCATATTATAAGGTTACATATTTTACTGTTAAGTGTTTTTTTTTCTATCGGTGTGATCATAAAAAGTGAAAAACAACATTTAAAAATAAATGCCGCGATGGTATGCAGCCTCGGACACAAATCGTCTCTTTTTTTGTTTTGAAAAGGGATGTAATAAGATATCTCCCAAAAATAATATAACATTTATTACATGTGAAATTAATATTCACCATCATTCCCTTTCCGCACCTGATGGTGCATAGGGCACTGCATTGGTACACCAATTGCAGCGTATCCTTTTAATGGTTTTTGTTTCATGCAGGTAAGATGACCAGTCAGTGCCAGGTCAGGTGCCAGTCTAGAGTATATTAAATATTATTGTGTGAAAACACCGTTTTGAATCAATATTTTATGTCAACCATGTCGGGAATCGAACCCGAGATCTTTTGCATGGTAGGCAAAACGCGCTGACCATTACACCGCGAGGCCGACACTACGACCGAAAATTGATATCACTGGATATACGTACACAAAAATTACACCTGCAGCTCAATCACAAATAACTGTCGACGTGCTTAAAAACATGCTAAGCATTTGAGCGATCACAATGAACAAAAATGAATATTAAGTTTTCGCAGTCATAAATAAACGCGTCTGTAATCTCTAAGTCAACGCTCGTGTCGGCTTGTTTTTTTGTTTTCCTTGTTAAAAATTCCGTTCATTGGCGAAAAATCGGCGTTTTCTTTAAAAAAGAGTCCAATATATTGCATTTGCAAGATAGTAAAAAGTACCTAATACAAAAAAGTGAAAATTAAATTTAAATTACTGTGGCGACTGCTTTTCCGGCTAAATGCAATAAATAGCATGATAAATAAAAAATACATAAATAAAAATAGCAGTTTTTTTATATTTTCCATATTTACACCGGTGAAATTCAAATATGTGATTGGGCAGCAGGATTATACGTCGCGAAACGTAAATATTTGGACATTTAATATTAGGTATTACACGTATGCTCCATTGTGATCGCGAATACGATAAACAACCATGGTGAAAAAAAAATATCACGTCGCTTATTAGCACGTCGATAGTTATTTGTGATTGAGTTGCTGCATGTATAAAAAAATATGTGTATTTCATATTGGGACCACTATTTTTTTTTCGAATCATATCATTGTTTGTCGTTAGTATTCGACTAAAAAGCTCGTAACATTGTGATAAGATTTAAATTTTTTCGTTAAATTTCTTGTTTTTTTTTTTTACAATAAACGTAAGTGATAAAACAGAGTATTAAAAAAATAAAGCATATTTACATATCAATGAAATACATAATGATAGTAAAAATAGTAAACAAAAAATCCCACAAAGGCATGGCCTGTTGTTGGAAGATCATTTACTGTGTATATAAAAATATATATAACAGGTTGACACTGATCCACACACAGTTTTAGGAAATTATTATTTTATTTTTTCCTAAAAAAACGCCCACAACTATTTTTGAAAAAACATTAAAATTTACAAAAAAAATAAAATTATTATTTTAGACTTCATTAAAACCATACTAGCCGCAGCCCTGGGATATCGCGGGAGTGATGAAATCGCTTTTTGGTCTAAACTATGTGAATTTATGTGTCAGTGTCAATCTGTCATTAATTAAATTTTCGTTTTATTTATGAATTTATGTGTCAGTGTCAATCTGTCATTTATTAAATTTTACGTTTTATTTATGAATTTATGTGTCAGTGTCAATCTGTCATTTATTAAATTTTCGTTTTATTTTTGAATTTATGTGTCAGTGTCAATCTGTCATTTATTAAATTTTCGTTTTATTTATGAATTTATGTGTCAGTGTCAATCTGTCATTTATTAAATTTTACGTTTTATTTATGAATTTATGTGTCAGTGTCAATCTGTCATTTATTAAATTTTCGTTTTATTTATGAATTTATGTGTCAGTGTCAATCTGTCATTTATTAAATTTTCGTTTTATTTATGAATTTATGTGTCAGTGTCAATCTGTCATTTATTAAATTTTCGTTTTATTTATGAATTTATGTGTCAGTGTCAATCTGTCATTTATTAAATTTTCGTTTTATTTATGAATTTATGTGTCAGTGTCAATCTGTCATTTATTAAATTTTCGTTTTATTTATGAATTTATGTGTCAGTGTCAATCTGTCATTTATTAAATTTTACGTTTTATTTATGAATTTATGTGTCAGTGTCAATCTGTCATTTATTAAATTTTCGTTTTATTTATGAATTTATGTGTCAGTGTCAATCTGTCATTTATTAAATTTTCGTTTTATTTATGAATTTATGTGTCAGTGTCAATCTGTCATTTATTAAATTTTCGTTTTATTTATGAATTTATGTGTCAGTGTCAATCTGTAATTTATTAAATTTTCGTTTTATTTATGAATTTATGTGTCAGTGTCAATCTGTCATTTATTAAATTTTACGTTTTATTTACGAATTTATGTGTCAGTGTCAATCTGTCATTTATTAAATTTTACATTTTATTTATCAACTCTTGTGTGGCTGTGATGTCACACTAGTACATAAACGATACAAGGCTAAATATATCTGTCTTATTTTTTTTTAATCAAGTATTTTTTGTGTTCAAATGGACATTTTCACACCGGATTCGGAAAATAAAATTGGTATAAACTGTGCTGAATTTTTATTACAAACAATATTTCCTTGCCACGCGAAGAATGGATCTCCACCAATACAGCAATAAATCTGTTTAAGTGAGAGCACGAAGATAGAACTCATGATAAAAAAGACAGGTACGCTTTTCTGCGGCTAGTGCTTGTGTGAAACAGATTCAGTCGGTTATCGACAGTGATGGGGGACGTACGCATGTAAAATCAGCGGCTTGTTTATGATTTTTAATTTATTTTGCCAGAACTAAATTAAATGTTTATTTTTATAAATTGTAGTAAAAGAATTATTAAACAGTGTGTCTCCATGATTTTTTTTTTAATGTCTGAACTTTAGAATATTCGGTATTTTGCTTGTGGTAACATGATGTTACATCACCGCACGCAAAGTAATTATTTATTACAATCTTTTAAGAGTTAAAAACACACACATAACTTGATTACAGAGACACAGTTTATAGTGACACAACCAAGAATGACCCATTACTTTTTTTTTTTAACATTATCTTCTCTTTACTGTTGTCACTTCCTTTGTTATCAATTATGAAAAGAAAAAAAAATTGAAATATATGTATATTACGACTAAATTAGAAAAAAGTATGGGTTTTTTAAAAAAGGAATACGTACGTATTTACGTTCTTATGATAGACCCAAATATTTAAATTTATGGGGGCATTTTCAACGAGTTGTAAAATAAGAATTACAATAAAGTTTTGCGAGAATTTTTCTGTTAATATCTGTAAATAACTCTTTATAAGACAATTGGAATCGTGTCGTGGTAGAGTGAAGTTCAAACATCGAATCTTTGTTATATCCCGGACCTCTGATCCGCCAGTCCGCGACACGGCGACACTAGCCACAGGACCACAACACAACTCCAACTGTTGATTGTTGTGAAGTAAAAGAGATAAAACCTGTATTAATGCTCGTAAGATTTATTTGACCGAATTATTTCACCTATATATACAGGGTGTTCTTTAAACCCTGTCACATCCGAAACCACGATAATCAGTATAGGCAAGAAGACATATTAGCATATTTAAAAAAAAATTTAGAACAAAAAAAAAATTTTCGTTTCTCCCTTGCAGAAGAAAACAGCCTTTTGTTTTTTACTATATTATATTGTTTAAGATTTTAGTCGTTCTAAAAATTAATTTTAATATGCCAATATGTCTTCTTGCTCATACTGATCGTCGTGGTTTCGGATGTGACAGGGTTTAAAGAACACTCTGTAGATAGGTAACTCATAAAAATATATTTCAATTTTTATACTTTTTCTTTGACCGAGGTTTAATCAAAATATTCCTGACTGGTCATAAGCCCTCTAAATGGCGATCCATTGCGACCAAGACACTTGACTCGCACATTGAGGGTCCCGGGTTTGATTCCCGGTGAGAACGAAAAAAAATGTGTTTTTTCTCAAGTCTAGTTTTGAACTGTAATTCAACACTGCAATTGAGCCTTTTGGCTCGTTGTGGTGCATAAATGCCTAGACATCCATGTTCCTTTTTCCAAAATGTTCCCCATCTCAGTTGAAATACAACTAAAGGGGTTAAATCCGGTCTTCTAAAATTTGAACAAACAAGAAAAATTGTTCGACAAGACGAATGGTACGGAATTGCGTAAACACATTATTTTTTAAATTTAACAAAAACAAACCATCACGTCGTTTCTCCGAAGGGGACGTCTTTGCACACAGATCTCGCTTCCTTTATATTCATACATTTTCTCATGCACGCGCGCCAATTATTCCGACTTTTGACATGTTTATCTTCAAGCATTTGTTAGATTTGATCATGCCATGTCTTTCTCGGTCTTTCTCGTTTTCTGTATCCATCAACATTCGCATCGTAAATATTTTTAGCCGTTCTTTCGTTGTCCATTCGCTCTACATCCCTAAAACAAATCCAGTTGGGTACATAAATATTTTTTTAAATTCCAATATACTCGTATGTACTACGGACCTTCTAAGTGAAAATTATACAGATAACATGTTTTTTTAAATATTTTAATATATACAATCTCTACAAATTTATACAATCTACTATGTAAGTTAGTATCCAAATAAAGAGACTAGCTCTTGTTCTTGAAGAGTGACTTAATTGTTATATTTATTTAGTAATTTGAAGTTCTTAAATTTCGAATAAATAAGTGAAAATAATTAAAATCATACGAAATAAAAAGAAAAGCAGAAAATGATAATACAGTAAGACTAATTAAAATAAAAAGCTGTTTTTACTCGTGTCCAAAAAAATTATTTAAATTTACTTTGAATATATTTACTGATATATTAGATAAATAAAAATAAAATTCCACCTTATTTATTTCATGTCTCGCAGTCTGTTTACCTATGGTTGTCATGCATTTTAGTAGCACGCAAATACCTCGACATGCATTCATCATTACCATTTGCATACGAAATTATCATATTTGAGATGTTTTACAGCAAGTACGTATTGTGCATTATAAATCTCGTCATTATATCATATTGAACAAGCGCACATAGTAATTATTTAGATGCATTCAATGCACAAAGCTGCATCGGCCGATTTCACATTTATACACACGCTTAGAATATCGAGCTACAATCAGAACTATGAATGATCATCAATGTTATAATTACCACAGCTAAATAAAATATTTGAGAAAACGAAATATTTTAATTTTGGTTCCGTGAGACGTAAATTGTGGTAGAAAAATAAACATAAAATTGTGGTCCGACCTCCTGATCCGAAGTCCGCAATACTACCAACTTCCGCGGGCTCATGACCCGTCTCAAACAAACATTATTTCAGATGCTCATGACAACAATAATTTAACTACATACTATTCAGTTTTCGTATAATCACAGTACAGTCCATTCTATTCATTAAAAACCCTCGCTTTATGTGTGCGAAACAATAAGCTCAATACCTTTTGCCGACTGTTGCATGTTAGAAACTTTGACCCCTCAGGCTTTATGTAATCGGTCCTCCGGGTCTCAGTAGATAGGCCTTTCAGACCTCCTTTTATAAGGATCTTGGGCTCCTAGAAAATCGCCCCATGGCCCTTATAGTGTATTTTTTTGTTTGGAGAAATCAAAATGTATTAAAGAAGAATCTACACCTCGAAATAATGCTATCAAAACCACACGAAATATACAAATATTAAGCAACCAAAATTTAATAGTGAAGAATCTGCAATTAAAAATAATGTCAGTTAGTGGTTCGCGACTGTTAATGACAGCAAATTAGGCCCCTCGGGCTTCATGCAATCGGCCCTACGGGCCCTGACAAATCTTTCCTCTTGGCTCTACGGGTCTCAGTTGATCGGCTAATCGGGTCTCGGTTAATTAGGATCTCAGATGCGGTAAATAAGTTACCTATAATAATAATTAAAATCAATATTCGTAGCGCCATTATGATATTCCGAAAATGTAAGTTATCCATAATAATAAAAGACAAAATACGTATCTGATTGAAAATTTAATTATAAAATTTGTGGGAATAATAATAAATTACTTTATATGATAATAAAAACGCGATGTTTTACCCATTCAATGTGACTTATTCGGCTTTTATAAAAAGGAGACCTTTTTGATAGAACTCTACAGTTAATAATTTTAATTCGTGCTATTTATTTATTCAATTATTTCAAAATAGATTCGCATACATATATAAATCAAAATCTTTAGATTAAATTATTTATGTATTGAGTACCAAACCTTTTGCCCCGTGGTTTAAAAGACTGGTTGTTTAAATAAACTCTGATGGTCAATAAAAAATATTACAACTTAACCAAGGAGTTGACATAGTATGACATGTACTCGTTTATTTCAACATAAATGGAGGACATTAAAAAAAAGAGTCTAAGGCTTACTATCTGTCATTGGCCTGTTAGAGAGATCACTTTACATAATATTTGATTTTAACATGTTCTTTAATACTTCGATAATTAATTGTTTAAGTGGAAACCTTAATCAATCGAATTATTAGAGGGAACGTCTTCTAACGTTAAGACACACCCACTTAAAATGTTGTTGATTAAACCAAGAGGTTTATTTTCTGGTTTGTATCAAAATTATTCAATCATCGATAGATTTAATAACACGTTCTGGGTAATCCCTCTAATTTCTTATAATTCTGTCAACAGACGACAAAGTGTGAGAACTACCGCACATAAGTATGACGTTGTGAAGGTCCCTCCCACACTAATCTCACTATTAAAAAGTAAACGTTGAATGGAATACATTTTAAATATTATTATATGCATTAATCTCAAACATCAGTATAAAATATCAACCCACGTGTTGAGGATTGGGCACAAGAAGGTTCTTAGGACCACACTGTGGACGGTTAGATGTTATGAGACTTGGAATTAGGGACCTGACACGCATCTTTAATTATTTAAACAGTCCTGTGAAGTAATAACCAAGTGATTCACATGTTGAACCGTAATTAACCTCCATTTGAGATGAACGATACTGCGTTCTAGATTTAAATTCAGCTTGCATTATAAGTAAATGCATTTATGATCGGGTTGTTGTGCCATGGTAATGTCGCGGACCTTGTTCTACCGCAACTTGGTCCCCATTTTCAAATACCGAGTTGTCTGAAAAAACCGTTGTTATAAAAATAATTTAATAACAATTATTAAGCGTTAAGATCTTTATTTTTTGCTTTCATACAAAACTCCACAAAATTAACAAAGACGTATTTGTCAAATGAGAAAGTTCAGTGGTTTTTTAAATATATATTTATCTGTTAATAGACTATAAAACTAAGCCAAAATAAAAACATTAAAAATTTACCTATCGCATTATTAGCGCTATGATTTTTTAAAGTTTTGTGGTTTTAAATTACTCCGCCTATGACGTCTTAAGTTTTCTATGGTGAGTTGTCCTGATTGGTAAGTTAGCTTCCCAGCAACCAGAAATGGATCAGAACACTCTGTCATCGGTTGGTTCCGGAGAACTAGTGACGTCGTTCAAAGGAGTTCATTTTTATCAAAAATATTTTTACGAATTTTTGCACACATTTTCAAGAAACTTCGCCATACAATTAAATGCTCTAATTTTGGCCGCGCGGCGCGCGTAAAAATAAATTATTTTTGTCGAATTTCCCGTTGCACTTAACTTCTTCATTGAACGTTTATTTACCTAAACAAAAGCACGGCGTACTGATTTTTAGATCAAGCAATTTAGCCTATAACTGGTTTTCATATTTTAATTTAAAATTACTGTTCGTTTCAACTCTTTTTGTATAATTGTAACATCTCCCATGTTTACAAAATGTGTCACATATGCATAGATATACACTAATTTCTTAATAATAAGCGAACTCATTATTAATTATTCAATATTTTAGAAAACGAAAAAAGCTAAAACGATATTTCTAAAACACTAATAATACCTCCAGGCAAGTGATCAAATAAGTAAAACCGGTGAATTTAAACAAGTTGTTACGAAAGTGATGCGTAATTTCAATGCTCGATAAGGGGAAAAGTTGCTGTTACGTCGTAAGGGCAGAGCCCCCTGTGGGGCGAGGGGCAGAGGAGGCTAGAGACAGAGACGACCAGGGTGGGAGCTCGATGGGGGCCCCTGCCGGGGCCAGGCTGCTCAGGATGGCCCCCCTGAGGCACAGCTTCGCCGCCCCCTCCCCTAATAAGGGACAGATTCAAGAGAGTATGTGGGGGTACACGAGTGATGCAGATTGCAGAAAGAAAGGTAAAATAAACTAATTCACTAAAATAATTGATTTTAAATAATACGTACATATTAGTTTTTGTAATTTTTTTATGACATTATTTTGTGTAATTTAATAATTACTTACAGATTTTGTGGGATCGCAAATTTCATATGTTTTGTTATTTATTAGTTTTGTTACATAGAATGATATATGTTTTTTTTTCTGTTGTAATCTATTTTTATGGACTTAGTAATTCTTATAAGTGTAACTTTCCAAAAAAGAAACTAGCTCTTGTGCTTGGAGAGTCTTACATTGTTATAGTTCTTTAGTAATTTGAAGTATATAATATATACTCGTATATTATCATTTCGAATATACACGTAAACCAAAAAAATCTATACAAATTAAAGTGAAAAACAGAAAATAATAATAAAGTAAAACTAATTAAAATAGAAAACTGTTTTTACATAATTTCTTATTTATTATTTTTAATTTCTTCAACTTTTTTTATTGTAAAGGAAAAATAAGAAACCTGTTGACAAGCCGGTTTCGCGGCTTAGTAGATTTCATTATTTCCTTGTATATTTCTGTTCATGTTCACCTTCTCAAAAAAAAATACAATACACTACTCGAGTTAAAAAATTTCTTTAAATTTACTTAGAATTTATGTGACGAATTCGAAAAAATTGTCACACGGCATGGTGACACTGACAGGCGCAGTAAAAAGTAAAATAAATATGTAAATAAATTTTGTACATATTTCTATAAAATGAAAGGCTAATCACCTAACATTATATTTTATTTATTTATCTAAGTAAAACGGTTGGGTGGTAAAACGCCAATGTTGTAAAAAAAACTGTATCTTGACTAAAAATATATGTAATAATAAAATGTTTATCTGTAAAATGTTAATAAATATTTGTGTATAACCACTAACTGACTTCTGTCTACAAGTTTTAAGATGTACTCGTCTTTTCTTCAGGATACTTCATTATACATTATACGAACATACAAATCCAACTATAGATACAGCCTCGCCATAGTAGTAGCAAAAAATATAAAACTAATATTAATTCGTGTCCGACAAAGATACCAGTACGTCTTGAACCCTGTAGACTAGTAGAAAAGTCGGTAAGTGGTTTATAATTATTTACTATCAATTATCGAAACGTTTGACTACAAACAGGCGCCGTGGTGCAGTTGGTTAGACGGCCAACTGAGAAACTGGCGTCGCGGGTTCGATTCCCGCAGTTGCAATTAAAAAAATTCAAGAAAGATTTTTTTAATTAGTCTGGGTGTTGTGGTGTAGTTTTTATAACCTCCTTCCATATTCAATCTCTTACCTGTTGACAAGCCTCTAAATTAAAGGCTTAGCTGATAATTTTTTTTTTTTAAAGTACAAAGATTTAAAAAAAAGTTAATGCCTTAAACATATTGAATATTACAGAAAGCTTTAAATGTCAAAAATATGTAAAAAAAAATACTTAGTACAATTTAATTCAAAATAACAAATATAATACAAATAAGTTATTTAATAATACAGTGGTTTAGCAATACTATTTACTGTCTTCAATTAATATAGTATCGTGTAAATAAAATTTGTAATTTAATTACTTAGTAATTTTGCAATTCAATTTTATAATTCAACAATAGTATAAGCATGTGATTCATTTATAAAGCGCAAAATTTAATTAAATAATTTAGTATACAAATTGATTAAAATTTTTATCTTTCAATTAGTAATAATTTAATTACATATTTGAGTCATCTACGCGCTATTTCCCTATGGCGGCCATAAGAAGACAACGGGTTTTTGGAAATAGGCGACTCATTAATTTAAAACGTATAAATACATACATATAGTGATTAGTTATGCAGCACATTCTCGCGTCTCGATTTAAATATAAACATAAATTAAATTTATTACGTAATTTTGAAAAAATAACTAGAAACACATTTAATTTTATTTACTTTACCTCTTTATTACAAAATGTACTAAAAAGGTAAAGAAAATTTGTGCCACCGGAACCTGAGTATCGCTTCTCATTAAATTTTGTAATAAATATCGACAAGATACCTCCACCCACGCCACGTCCAAAAATCCTCGACACATGTTCATACAACATATTGGCTAAGTAGTTTGTATATTCAACGCAATTATTATTTATTTAACAATTGTAGTTAGAATCACTTTACGGGTTATTTAACCCATTATGTAATGTAGACCGTGAATCTCGGGAAGAATAGTATTAGGTTCAAATAAAAAGCGAATGAATATAATGGAAATCGCTGCTAAACTGCCGACATGTCTAGAATTAGTCATTTTGAGCAAGCGAATTTCCCTTTTAATGGGTAAATTCTGATTTGGATTCCTACGGCTTCTGGGTGGGTAAAATAATGCATGAGAACTCGTTCTGGTATAGTTATTGGCAACTGCGAAAATAATATCTCTATACATAAATATCTTTTTCCAGAATCTACTTCTTAAATTATTTTTCAAGTAAAACATGACCAAGACTCTAGAGTGTTTTAATACAGAATCCCTGCTAAAAATAATGATCGATACATGCATGGATAGTAAATATATTCTTTAAGACTAGTATCGCCATAATCGCTTTTAAATCGTCTCTACTTTAAGAGTGTCTGAAAGAAACTATTAATAAAATTATAAATAGAAGATTTCCAAACCATATGTCCGAATAATTATGAAAAATACTTATTTTTATTATTAGGTTTATAGTAAATGAAATTTAAATGCGGAGTTTTGAACATTTTAATTTAAGGCGATTTTAGCTGCGCACATCTTATTATGTTCAACCGAGAGTCGGTCGAGTTAAAAACTTAATTAATTTCAATTAACAACACATTTACGATTTAGTTTAAATGTTATTAAAGTATTTCAATTAAATTAATGATGTTTTAAACGTGTTTTAATTGCTCATTTATTTTCTAATATGTGGATCAAAAAATTTTCTAAAATTGCTGTTTAATTAGTTGAATGGCAGATTTTAACTGTACGAGTTTTTTTACAGATGAAGGATTATGGAGCGCTAATATAACGCAGGGTTGGAGACGTCTAAGGCGGCGCTGTTCTCGGTTGAGGGTACCGCGTGGTCCGGCACCTCGGGAAGGTTCTCCTCTGGACTCTCCAGACAGAGACTCTCCCATTCCTCCCGAGTCTCGCTCCAAGTACTCTCCTCTTGCGGATGCGCAAGAGGAACCTCTTCCAGAAATAAAACACCAAGAAAACGGAAAACTTTCTCTCAGAAATAGAGTGAAAGTTTTAAAATCGTCTTCTGTGAGAGCCGGAGGAGCGGGAGTGCAGGAACTGCAAAGGTCGCTCAGAGGCGGTTTGGGAAGGTTACAAGCCGGACTCAGAAGAAGAAGAGCTCTGTCGGTTCAAGATGTTTTCTGTTCCCACGCGACATTTTACGTTCCGAGCCCCAGCGGTCCCGCATCACTGCCCCACGGAAGGTCACCGCCGCACCCGGAGGAAGCGAACATAGATTACAGAAGATCTGTATGGGACATAGGGCGGAGAGTGTCCATCGTCAGATCGGAAGATATATCTCCACCCCCTCGTGCTCCCCGTCCGCATGACAGAGGAACTTCGGCGAGGAGAGGCAGCTCGCCGGACATCTACCTTCATAGAGAAAATCGACCTCTGAACAGGAACACGAAATTAACCAGAAGCCCTTCGCAAAAAACGTGCACAGAAGAAAAATACGAACACCAAAGAAATTACAATGGACTGAATCGAGTTAATTCAACGGCTTCGAGAATATCTAACTACGACAATAATAATTTAACGAAACCTCTGCGACCGTTCAGCGAATATAATAATAACGATACTAAAACTAGTCAATATTTACCTAGATACGTTAATAGTAAAAATGAGAATAGTAGGAACAGTTTTTGGGGATCGTCGGATTACCGACCCGTGTATGAAGAACGGCGGTATGTCGGTACCGGTATGGAGCAGCCGAGGGGTTTACCCCCGAAGCCGAGCGCTCGACCGCTCCCTCCGATCCCTTCTACTGCCACGGGCCACTGCAAGCGAAGAGAAGACCACGACCATTTCAAGAGGGAAGACTCGGATCGTCACAAACCCGACCATTACAGACAACGTGACGAGCATGACCACTACAGACAGAGAGACGAGCTCGATTCCCGCAAAACCCCCTCGCCCCCGGCAAGGCTGTCGCCGGAACAAGGGCCGGAAGAACGTGACGGATCGCTCCTGACAGAGGTTGGTTGTACTTGCATACTGATTAATGACTTAATTTAGTGATTCAGGAATAATTTTAAATTTATGGAAATTAAGCCGCCTTGCGCCTACGCACCAATATATTTTCCGGTGAAGGCTAACAACGCGTTATTAAAATAACAAGAAAATATACCATTCTTTCAAATATATTTACACCTCTAGATAAAGAAGTAAATGCCTTTGTCTCATCAGCATTTTTGCTTGATGTAAATGCTAATTCTTTGAGCGTAAATATGTAAAGCGCTTTATTTCACAAGCTAATTAAAATTCCCCAGCGTACACGTATTCGCTCTTTAAATTTTATTCATTTTCATTTAGTTCACCGTAGCGAACTGAGTCTTTTAGCAAATTATCTTACGAGATTGGTAACACAACACCTCATTTATTTAGCGCCATGTGCTATGAAAGAACCCTATTCCATCCAGGGTTAACAAAGATATCAGATTACGGCAGAATGGCGACCTTTGTGTGTTAAACAATGAGACGGTGAGTCACGGTACATTTATCTGATGAGCAATTACGATTACATGTTCCTATTTTGTCGATTCCCAGGTGACGTTCACCAAGTGCGCGGGTGGTAAGGGCCTTGGGTTCAGTATTGTAGGGGGAAGAGATTCCCCTAAAGGACACATGGGCATCTTCGTCAAAACTATTTTTGAAAATGGACAAGCCGCTGACTCAGAGCTGAAAGAAGGTAATTAGTTTTTTTTTTAAATTTAATTTTAATTTTAGATGCTTGAGAGTATCCTATATACGAGTAAACGGATTTTATTTTCTAAAATTGATTGCTTATTTTTACTAAAATTTCTATATTTGCAGCTGTTAAAAAGTAATTGGTTTTGCGTTATACGCTTCTGCGTCTGGGCAAATAATTTAAAAAATCAACTGAAAATAATGATTTTATATCTGCCCTGTCGAGAATCAAAACCGTGACTTTACGTGATAACCAAACGTGCTAACATATACAGCACTCGAGAACGATTTCTTTGATTTCAATTTATAAAAATTTCAACGCATTTGTTTGTACCTACTACTAGGGTTGCTAACTCAATCGACCGAAAATCTGGGAGGTATATTAAAAAACAACTAAAGTCAAATATTATTTTTTAACTAACATTGAAGCTGGTTTCTCAGCATGCATCTCTATCTGAATATATAAATAAATTGGAGTATGTATATAATACTCGGTTCACTAGTGTAGATGGACTAGCTCTCCCTAAATTCAATAATAAATACGGGAAAACAACATTAGAGTACAACATACCAAAAATGTATAATATGCTCCCATTCAATATAAAAAATCAAAAAAACTTATCTGGCTTATGAGAAAGACGTCTGCTGAGAATTTGGCTTTTGGAACGTGGTTTTTCAAAGTAATTTTTTTTTGTGTTTTTCTTTTTTATTTGGTCATTTTTTTATTTATTTTTTGTTTTTGATGTACTCATTTTCTTTTTTTCCATAGTAATTAAAGCTTTTTTATGTTTATGGAATTTAAGAGATAAGATTATGTATACATATTAGAACTTAACTATGCTGACTGCTATGATCTGCGGACGAACTGCATGTTATGCAGTTCAGTAGGACTTGATAATTTATATGTTAATTTTTGCATGCTTTTGATAAATAAATAAATAACCATAAAATAATAAACATACAAATATGTATTTATATATTTACATATATATATATGTACATATATTTGTTAATATATATATATATCTTGTTGAAAGGTTAAATATTTTGAGAAAAGTTCATTTACTACGCTAAAACACGCTGAACTACTGCATTTACAATTGCGATCGATAAATAAATGCACCAATTTTTTTGTTTCTTTCTTACGTTCATCTTAAAAATGTTTTAATAAGTCTATTTTCTTGCAACAAATAGTCATCATCATACAGTAATCGATTCCGAGAGATTTAAGCGGGTTTCCAGGAGCCAGAAAAATTAAAACATTATTAGCCTACTTCCGGAAAAATTCCGGAATTCAGGGAGGTTTGGCAACCCTAATATTACCCATATACCACCCAAAACCTTCGTATCGTTTTTTTTCTTACATTCAGTTGGCCAGATGTTTTTCACAGTACGTATTTACTGGGTCATAAACAAACATAATTAACAGTAAACCACTGGCACTGGGTCTATGGGACATACAGAATGCCTTTTGATATTCTCAATATCAACAATACGATCATAATAATCTATCGAATATACAAAAGAATTTATTCCTATTTTTATTTGAATGAACAAACTCACGCGAGCTCATGGCGTATATTAAATCGATATGTTTCCACACCTTTAACGTTAGCTGAATAAAAAATCTTGAACGATAATCGAAACTTAATGTTCTTCTCATGGCTAGTAAAAAACCGGTACATGTATACATTTCCACAAACCTTGTTTACTTGATAATGACTTTTAGCATTGCACGCCGTTATGCCTCAATCAGTTACCATCGAAGACGAAGACATATTCATCTGTTCAATGTTGTTCATATCCTGTTGACATTTGGTTGCAGATGTTTAGAAATCTCTTGGGATGCTGAGAAAACGAGATAAAAATCTTCTCCTTTAGAATTCTTACGGCTTCCATAACGTCAATTTGCAATACAATTGAGAATCGTGTGTTATGTTAATGAGTATTTTTTTGTAAAGAGGTATATGTTTTCCAATACATTGGAAACACGAAATGTGCACTTTCAAATAAAATTGTTACTAATTCATTAATGTAAGGGTTAAGAAGCCACCCAAAGTCAATTCACGCCACTTATCCATACAAATATTATAAATGCAAAAGTGTGTTTGTTTGTGCTTCCCATTGATTGATACAATTTCTAGCAAATCTATAGCCGGAGAGGTGAGAAGTAAAATAGGATCTTTATTTTTAATCCCGAATAAAAAAAATTAACAATGACAAAAATATATAATATCTCAACAATTAGCGAAATGATTTGAAAATGAGTAGGCGGTAAGGTGTACTGTCAACAAAAATCAATTTAAAATATTTTTTTAAATTTCTAAAATTGACTTTATTTATCTATGGTTAATTTGGTTTTGTACGAAGTTAGATTTGGATTTGTGATCAAAATAACGATGCTTCTTTACCATAGGGCTAACGTATTATCGTATTGCTTTCATAGCGATAGTTAGAAGACCAAGCTAATTTCGATTCCGATAAAATGTATTATTCCACTAGGAAAATTATTATTGATAAACGAAAACTTTTATTGATAAAAAAAAAACACAACTAATTCATTGCCTAAATAATCTCCCTAATACCACGTGAGCGAAGCCGCGGGAAAAGCTTAATATAAAATCCTAATATAAATATTTGAACGAAAAAAGCGCTAAAAACTATGCTTGCCAAATGTTTATCACAAGTTAGTGAAACGTATTATTTTAGTTTGGCAATTTATGCTAATTTAATCAAATAAAATTCACTTATTCAAATCAATTTATTAAAATATCAGGAGTATATTATAATAATGTTTTATACAACAAGAATTTTTTGAAGGAAATGCAATACTAGCGATGTTTTTTTATCTGGGTTGTTGTGCCTTGTTTTATTTCTTTTTACGGCAGATTTTTCGAACAGCGTTATAGTATCCATCATTTGAAATGATGCAAGAAGGAGAAATAATATACGGCACAACAACTCAGAAAAGCATCACGAGTATCTTTGAGGCCGTGAAGACCAACTAACTTTAATGTTTTCGGACATTTGTTTTATGAATACCTTTGCTGATTTTAATTAGGTAGGTACTTTTTGAGTAACGCGTAAATCAGGTTGCTGATATTTTGTTCCTGTTTCTATAATAATAGCATAGTAAAAAAAAAGGATCGTTAAATCCTTAAACAGATGTTAACCTTTTTTTTACATGTATTATTTATAACCTGTGATTCTCAGATACATCCGAGTATCATCTTTCAATTAGTACAATTTAACATTTATGGTGGTTAAGCTATACAAAATACTGAGTTTTATTTTATTGCACTGTATTGACTACCTACTTGTTTTTGTCGACCACGAATTTACTTCATTTATGTTTTTCAATTAGATTTTTTGAGTCTGAAAGTATATTTATTACTCTCGAGTCTTGATTGTGCATAATCAATCATTTATCTCCGGAAACTGTTAATTTCAGCGTGGGTTTATTAGATTGAGTGCATTAACTGCCGCTGCATATATCATAATAACCAGAAACAAGGTCCTGAGTGCATTTGGTAACTTAGAAGCTAATAGTGAAAGGTTAACGCTATGAAATTGGACAAGCACCCACATTATTAACTAGATAATTACGCAAGTTATATGACACATACCGACTTCGTGAATTAAGGATGATTAAAGTATATTGAATAACAGTTTTTTTGCAATCTTAAGTAGTGTATATTTTTAAGGCATATATTATCACTTACACAATATATTATTAGGAAATGGCTAAAGCTAGGGTTTCCTAGGACAGCGGTGCTCGTATTTTAACGGCCGTAGTGAACGGTGATGCAGTGGACAGCCGTCGTAACGATGACTAGAGTGTGGTTTTCTAGGAAAACGGTGTTATCAACACCATTTAACACCGTTTTCCTAGGAAACCACTCTCTAGTCGACGTTACGACGGCTGTCTACTGCATCACCGTTCACTGCGGCCGTTAAAATACGGGCACCGTTGTCCTAGGAAACCCTAGCTTAAGTGTCATTAAAAACATCGAAATAGTATTTTTATAATTCATTCCAAATTAATTAAAAGTTTACAATTTTACAAATGTATTACGGCATTTAGGCTGTGTCCGTGTTAAGCTATTATAATTCAAATAGACCCAAAAATAACTAAATTAGAGGAAATAATTACACAATAAACAAAACCCTTTTATGTACACAAGAATTATTTTTTTCTTTTACGTAATGGGAAACGTTTTCATTGTAATACTATGCGTATTATTTCTGAAGAAAATAAACTTTTTTTTCAAAGCAAAATAAATATTTTTATAACAGAAATGACAGTAATAATTAAACTTAACAAATATTATGTTGGATTCTACGTAACATATTTAATGTACAGCGTATTTCATGTATTTTTTTACAAGGATAGCCCGATTTTTTTTTCCAATTTTTGTAATTCTTCTTTTCATCATCATCATTCCATGTCCACTCCCTAGTTGGAGCATATGGTATCCACAAAAAGCCTCCATGTATCTCTATCAGCTGCCAACTCCTTTGCGTCCTCCTAAGTCATGTTCTCGTCCCAAAGTTCTGACATAAACTGCCGACGAACAGTCAGCAGTGGACGTCCAGGACGTCGAGAACCTGATGCAGGTCATAAACCCTGTAAATGCCTTGGCTTCCATATTCTCTTCTCAAAAATGTTTTTCCTCTCTGTTGCAACAAATTTAAATATGAATAACTCGCTAGGGGGGAAGCATTTGGACATACTCAAAACGTTGTTGAAATATTTTGCTTCATTTACTATAAGTAAGCGAATGTGCTCTAAATTTGTTAATGTTTAAAGTAAGAAATATATTTATTAATTTCTTATTAGGTACGGTTGTTTACCAACATTGGTCTTTTTATATAAATGATCAAAGATTTAGTATAATTATTGTAGATTGTACTTAATATCATATTCCATTCTAAATTATTACCTACCCACTAGAAATATAATCCGTACTTCTTACTACAGTACTTTTATCTAATAATTCAAGCGCATTAATAAAATTAACAGCGTTTGTAGAAAAAAAAATATGTTTAGTAGAAATTGGACCACGTTACAAAAATATTTACTGATGAAACTCAATAACTTGAATATTTCGTTTCAGTTCAATTTCTCTTGAATAAAAAAAAGACAGCTGCCAGTTTCATTTCCGAACAGATGCTTTAAACTCGTTTACTTTATACTACATATTGTAACCAATATGTTATATCGTGATGAGGAGTGATGTTCAGGTAGAAAAAATAATCTCAAAATGCAATTATTAATAACTTAAACAATTTAAATTGAATCATTATAAAGAAGAGAAGTTATTATCACAGATAAGTTTTAGGTGAAAAATCATCATCACTCCCTTTCCGCACCTAATGGTGCATAGAACATTGCATTGATACACCAATCGCGGCAGATCTTGATAAAATAATTTGTTATATGAAGGTAAGGTGATTAATTTTACGGTTCAGGTCAGTCCAAAGACTATGAAATATTCTGGTTTAAAAACACCTTTTTATATTAATATTCCATGTCGACCGTGTCGGGATTTTTTTTTTAACACTTTATTTACATATACAGTTTATATACATATAAGGGCGGGCATATTGCGTTAAGGCAATTTCTTCCTAACTACTCAAACCATTCAGTTTGAGAAAATTACAATTACGTGGACATATTAAATCTTACAATTTTATACAAAAATGAAAAACAAAGATCAAGAAAATAAAAATACAAAAAAAAATAACACTGTACTACGAAGAGAGGAGAGGGGATGGGAAGGAAAGAAGAAGGATAAAGGAATTGAACCCGAGACCTCTTGCATGGAGGGCAAACGCGCTGACCAATACACCACGATGCCGACAAATTCTATAGTGCACAGAGATAAAGTACATAGCAAATTGGCGGCCTATGTGGTGTAGTGATTAAGACGGTTATCTCACGCACGGAAGGTTGCGAGTTCAATTTCCGTGTGAACACAAAAAATAAATGTTCTTTCTTAAGCCTGGATGTTATGTGCTGTAATTCACCACTGTGATTGGGCTTCCAGATCTGTTGTGATGGAAAAAATAGTTTTTATTTTTCTATTGTAGAGCAATTATAATTTGCATATTGGCGGGCTTTTTGCCAAATAGCAATTTCTACCAATCAACCAATAAAAAATAATCTATTTGCTTTCTATTTCTTTACTACAATATGCATTTGAAAATCATAAAATAAATACTTAAATTGTAATATGCGTATGAAAATAATCTAATTAAAGGAGAGGAATAGACAAGTGTTTATGAAAGAGATGGAAGGTTTCTTCAGATGTAATTTAAACAAATTTGCTGCTGCAACTTTTTTGTGGGTAGAAGAAGATTCCTCGGTCGAGTCGTATGGACAGTATATGAGCTTGTAAAAACGGAATTATCGTTTAAAATTAAGAGGGTGCTTTATTTATGTGCATATACGGTAGCCAGGTTGTTTATTTATTTATAAACACCCTTAGACCTTGAACATCTTGGTTTTTACTAATAATATAGGTACATGCAAATGACAAAACTCTTGTACAAGCATTACTACTACCCATTCTAGATTACGCTGATGTTTCCATGACTGATTTAAGCTGTGAGCAACTCGATAAACTTGAACGACTTCAGAATACATGCATAAGGTACATTTTTGGTCTTAGGAAATATGACCACATTTCTGATTATCGTAGGCAACTGAAATGGCTCAAAATTAGACAGCAGAGAGACCATCACTCCCTCTCACTTCTGTTCAATGTACTTCATAGTCCTAACGCTCCTATATACCTGTGTGAAAAATTTCAACGCTTATCAGTTCATGGTTTACCTCTTCGTTCTCATTCTCAAGGCACTCTCTTAATACCCATACACAATTCCTCTTTCTTCTCATATAGTGTCCATGCGGCTCAACTGTGGAATCATCTCCCATCCACCATCAAAGATGTTACTACATTATCTCTGTTTAAATCACGTCTGAAAAAACATCTCCTTTCTCTTCCTTAATCTCTCCTCCTTTCCTTTTTCAGCTTTCCGCCTTTTTCCTTTTTCCCATTGAGTAATAGTTTTGATTTAAGGTAATTTATAAACAAATACGTTTATTTCTATTTTTATATACTTTTAACTTTTTAATCTTTTTTTTTTCTATTGAATATGTTCTGTAACTTGAATTATAAAAATAAAACTTTTTTTTTATTGGTTGGTTGGAAGAAATTGCCATTTGGCAATAAGCCCGCCAATGTACAAATAACATTATGTACAAAACGTTAAATAATTTTTTTTTAAAACAAAAAAAACATAGGAGTTATTATTCATTCATTTAACTGTCAGTTATTGATTCTTTTCCAAGTCTCAGAACTCGATCATCAGAGAAGGTACACAAAAAATAAATCTCTCTAATCACTGTACTGATTTTTAAGCCGTTGCATGCGAGTAATTGGTAAATTTAATGAATAATTGAAACAAAAAATGAAGTCTAGTTGGTCGATGTGGAATACGAAAATTTATGAAACTTAACAGCTCAGAACAATATTTTTTATAATTTTGTGATTTATAAAAGAGCAAGAAGTATTTTTTTGTTCGCCTGCCCGATAATACTGGTAGATTAAAATAACTTATCAGGGATTTATATTTTATTCCTGACAAAAGTAAATCTAGTTTAATATTGTTAACACGCCCGTTCCTGTGATGCAAATTGCACTCAATCAATTAATATTTCGGCAACTACTATGAATATTCAATATTACGACGATTTTTTTTTGTATTAAAACATATATATTATACATTTAAGTATATAAGATAATTTTAAATGAAATATTTTGTCCATCAGGATCTCCGAAAATGATCAAATATTCAGTACCCTGAGACTTATGTACAAAACATTTATTTGAGAGAAAGAGAAAATTTAATTCGATGACTAAGTAAGACACACATATAATTTTAACAAGATGAAAAGAGACAGTGATTATCAGGTGATCATTTCCTAACCTCAGATTACCAATGGTTAACCTAGGGTTACCTCAGGTTACCACGCAGGGACTTGAGGGAGTTTTTTCACCCAATATGTTAAAGGCTAATAAAGAATGGTGAATGTGACACATTTTCTAAAGTCTTTAAATTTATTTCAACAGAGAGGGAAAATATTTTTGAGAAGGGAATATGGAAGTCTAGGCATTTACAGGGCTTTTGACCTGTCATTGGCTGGTTTAAGTGGCCACTTTACACACTGTGTAACATTCACAATTCTGCTCATGTTTGAACATCCACATTTCCTTAATTCTTCCATCTGTTGACTTTTATGAAGTAAAAGAGCTGAAACCTTTATCACGTGGGTGAGATTCATCCGGCTGAACTAAATCACCTACTAGGCAACGCCTGAAAACAATTTTCCAATTTTTATACTTCTTCTTTTACCAGGTAGTAATTCAACAATGTTTGAGTATGTCCAAATGCTTGCAGACTGGCTGTATTTTCTCTCTAGGGAGTTCCCTTCTCAAAAACGTTTTCCCTCTCTGTTGAAATAAATTTAAATATGAACAACTCCCTAGGGAGAAAATCCAGCCAGTCTTTAAATTTAACTTGTCAGTGGCAAGTTATAAGGCTTGTAAATGCCTAGACTTCCCGTATACTTTTCAACTATCCATATCTCTATTAAAATATCTATAAAAAACTGAATTGCTCGTTTCGCAAAACATTATTTGTTTAGTGTTTAGTCGATATGCCGGTTTTTACGGGTAATTTATAGCAGTGGAATTTACAAGACAATGGAACATTTCGCGGCGTACCGTAGCGTGGGAGTGCCCGCTTTTCTTTTATCTATAAATCCGGTGTAAATACTTACGTTTATTTCCTTTGGGGAATTTATCTGTTTGGGTAACTGATAAATAGGTAATAAGTTCCACGACACGTTTCATTGTTGTGTTCCTTAGAGGCGTGCCTTCTGTGTTTGTGTTGACTCACTGACTATTATCTGTGTGATTTAGTAAGGGCTATGTACTGCATGCGTGCATACTACCTACATTACAGATGCTATAATAGCATTAGCATTTTGAATTAAATATTATTTTTTTAAAGCAATAGCACATGCTAAAAGTACCTAATAATTTCAATACGTACGCATACGCCTTAGATCAAAAACACCCGCCTACCAACCCAACTTAAGATTTTATCACCGGCTTATTTGTTTGTTTACAAAGTTCACAAAAAAATAATACATTATCTCTGTTTAAATCACGTCTGAAGAAACATCTCCTTTCTCTTCCTTAATCTCTCCTTCTTTCCTCTTTTTTCCTTTTTCCTATTGAGTAATAGTTTTGATTTAATGTAATTTATATTCAAATACATGTATTTCTTTTTTTATATGTCTTAAGCTTCTAATCTTTATTTTCTATTGAATATGTTATGTAACTTAATAATCTATTGTTAGATGTCACTCCCCATTATGTACACAAGAATTGTTGATTTCTTTTACGTAATGGGAAACGTTAATGTAGATATATGTATTTGATTATTGTAAAAAATGTATTTAGTTGTAATATTGTATTTTAATTTGTTATTTATAAATAAATAAAAAAACTTGAATTATAAAAATAAAACTCTCTTAAAAATTTTTATTGGTTGGTTGGAAGAAATTGCCATTTGGCAAGAAGCCCGCCAATGTACAAATAACATTATCTAAAAAAAGTTAAATAAAATAAATAGAGTCACTACCCCGTACTAAGACTGCAGGTGTTTTTGTTTTTTTTTTTTTTAATTTTGCACTCAAAGTATATTTTAATTTGTTAACTTTTTTTGTATGGACTCTTTGATTATATTGTGAATAATATTCTGTATTTATAAAATTAGCTTTGTATTACCCGTTGTTGGGAGGAGTGCTCTCCCGAAACAATAGTTTTGTTATTATAATGCAATATTCTAACACATTTTTTTATTAGCATGTGTAACGCTAGTAAAAAAGTTTTTATTATATCATTTTTAAACGAATGTCACACAAATTTTTGTTTTGATACTGTAAAAATAAAACAAAGTTTTCAGTAGTCTCAAATCAGTGTTTGATTTTTATATTAAAACTATAATTCTTTCGATTATCAGGATTTATACCATATTATTTATTAGTTCTCATGAAATAAACACATACTCGTAAATATCATATTTTTAAAAGTTCATATAAAAGCAGTTAAATTTGAAATTTAAAAAAATACATAAATTCGAGTCATAGTTAATGATGATAGATCATTCCTGAAAATCTATGAAAACTTTGGAAACAGGCTTGACAATTTTAAAAAAAGGCAAATTAAGTTAAAAAAAAACCTTAAAAGTTACTTACTCGATCTTATCAAAATAGTTAGGAAAAATTCTGAAAGATCCTAATGGATTCACAAATACATCATATAAACACATTATTATCTCATAACTTAATTGCAATATTGTGTACACATTAATCATCATGAAAATATTAGTCTAATTTTTACAGAACCTCTTTAACATACAGTGTTTAGTCTAAGCTTTTTACACGCTAAGGTAAAATAAAATTCGCATGCTAAAGAATTTGAAAAAAAAAACAGTCATAATATTAATCACTTTTGTACACGGTATTATGTAAATACATTGTATCGGGAGACCTTGAGCGCCTCCCTCGCAGTAACAATGTATATATGTAAGTAATAGGTACTTACTTTGTATAATCATCATTTTACCGCAATTAGAGTAATATTTACCTGTTCCGAAGCAATAAAACATCCACTTCACTTTTAATTATTGCCTAACATGACTTCGAGAACGATAATCGTATTTTCATATCTGCGATTTCTATTAAGTATTAATTAATCGCGGTGTCATTATACAATGATATTGGTGTACTAATTATCCGATTCAAATCGTTTGATTCGTTTTACGAGTAAATTTCATAAAAAAAGTTTTCTCAATGGTTAACCAACCACACGATTGAGCATGTTTGATATAAGATTTGTAACAAGTTGATATATATATTGACAAGACATGTAGAGCAATTTCCCGCATGTGAAGTTCGCCTGATCACTAATTACAAATAAGCTATTTAAACCATTAGTACAAAGCATATTTCTGTAAATTAGTTTTGAGCTTCGAGAACTTTCGTGGCTAGTTAAAATAAAAATTGTGAGAGAAAAGTATTAAGAAATCTAAAGTTATGTATATTTATTGGCTTCATTTCCTCATATTATTTTGCAACTTGGGAATAACAGTGTCACAACTCAAAAAACTCATTGTTACATGAAAGCAGTTGCACACACTTTCGCGGTATCAGTAAACTAAGATTCATTCCCAAAAACATAGGCAAAATATAAAGTTAACTAACTTATGCCATCGAATTATATATTTTTTTTATAAATAACAATAGCCTCACTATTATTTCTAGAATTTTAATAAAAAATAGTCGATTTCGCTATTTGCTTTTCAGACCATATTTCAGTATTTAATTCATTAGAATTATGTCGTTAATTATGTGGATCCAAAATATATTCAGGAACACTTTTGCACACTTACCTCAAAAACGTTAATTTTGGAATCATCATTTTCACTCAGGTGCGATTTGTCTTAATGGCGATTGTGTATTTGTCATTTTTGATTTGTGATTGTCAGTTTTGTGCTCAAATGATCAGCCCGTTTGCCGACCATGCAAAAGGTTTCGGGTTCGATTCCCGACACAGTTGACATGAAACATTTTTTTTAATGTGGTTTTACACTGGATTATTTTATAATCACTTGACATGTTTTTTTTTTCATATAAAAGAGTGAAACATGTCAAGAACAGTTAATTTATTTATTCATATTTTCCATTGTAAACAATTATTAATAATAAAAATAATGTGACCTCACTGGGGTTATTTGTGCCGAGGACAATTAACCATGTACTTTTCTTATATTTTTACATGTGAGAATATTCAAAGAAGACTCAATATACAGAGATAGTTAACAAGATCTTCAGTCAGTTTTACACTGCATATTTATGTGTATATTTAATTTATGTCTACCTATATTATTAATATAATAGAACAAAAACATACCATACACATTTGTGAAGCAGTCGATTCAATATTGGCGAATGAGATAATCCATTTTAATTCTACCCAGCTGCACTATCCATTTTTTATAGCTATTTTGAATATTTTCTCGTTACTAACTTGTGCGATAATTTCTAGTTGATTTGATCAATATAATTGTCAAAAATATACAGGATGGAGTAAAATGAGATATCATGTATCATGCGTGTAAAACTTGTTTCAATTGTCAGATGTCGACGATATTCTACACTTTTGTGTACATACGTAGTTTAATTAAAATGTATAAGCCACACTACACGTAGCAATTATTAAGACCCAAAAACCACTTTATCCATACGTTTATTCAATATGTCCTAGATAAAGCAAAAAAAGTTTGATACGCAATAAAAAAAACGTTTACAAAATATAGATCGATAATAGTATGTACTATGTGTACGTCAGGTACTCTGATAGAAGACTTACATCAATTTCAACAGGGCTTTTTGTATTGTACAATGTAAATTGTATCTATTACCAGATCATGCTAACAATACAATTAGCTGTAATGTCCGCGCAAGTTACCGTTGCAAAGGCCCGCTTTTCGTTAATTTCCCTCTCAGCTCACCGTTAGACCTTGAACGAATATTTTGTATAGATTGTTATACATTATACGGGGAATACTCGTAAATGCAGTTACCATTTCACTGTTGAGGAGAGATTGTGCGGGAAGCCGGCAGCGGTTATTTGGTGTCCGTTATCGGCACACATCACCTGCTTCCCATACTACCGCGGTCTGATATAACGTGAAGCATCGCGTATGAACGTACAAATATTGACGAGTGTATGAAGGTACATACTTGTCCCTTTTTATTTATTTTGTCATCATGAAACTTGCGGAATCACGAATCGAATGAAAGGTTTAATATGTTTTACAATATTATTTTGGGAAAAAAAAATCTCTCGTGTCTAGTAATGTTGGACGTTTTAATGGATGTTACCAGACCAGTCTGGAATCCTGACTTGTTATTTCTTTTTAAATATGAATTTCAGATTACTTACTCAGTTTGTTAGCTCATGGGTTGAGAAATGGAAGATTCACAGTGGTGCCTCATAATATTTATAGGGACCGATATTTTAAAATTCTCGTCTTTGAGAGAATGTGCAAAATGATTGGTAACCTAAAATGAAATTTTACGAATTGTCCGGGGAGTCCAATGTCTCTGAGTATGAACTGAGCTAATATTAAAGGGAAGCAGTGATGCTAGCCCTTGGTGTTGAAATTGTCAAACGTACTACCCCCCTACCGATATTTTTTTCACTTTGACTTGATTACATAGATGTAATTAATAACATCTAAATAAACAGTGCTAAATACATGATTTTGGAATTAATCTTTTGACGACTTATAATTAGGGCGTCGGAGCTAAGAAATTTTAAAACAATGATAATTGTAATCCAATCTGATGTTATTAAATTTATAAAATTACTGTAATGGACATAGACTATTGTGATACAAGTGAATACAGTTGTTGCTACTATTTGTGTTTTGTAATATGGTCATGAAGATGAATGATAATATCTGACAAGGGGGTAGACCATAAGAGTTAAGCGGTGTTTGAGTGGAACTCTTGTATTTTAAAGATTGTACAATAGTTGGTGATAATCCTTACCCATAAAAGAGCAGTAGTGTTGCTTTTATAAAAAAATATATATATTACAGTATATTTGTCAAAAAGTAGTACTAACAATCCTTTTATTACGACTAGATTAAATTAATCCGAAACAAGTGACGTTAATTGCATGACCATGGAATTAATCTTTCAGAGACTAGTATGAAATATGAAGGGTGACGGCGGAGTTAAGTAATCTTTCGTAATACCATTACCAAATATTCATATCCATATAAATATATAATATTCTACCTATTCATAAAAAAGGTTCTAAAATTAAAATAATTAACTACAGAGGTATTTCCATTCTTAATACGCTTAGTAAGGTATTTGAAAAAATTGTTTATAAAAGCATTTATCCCATTATAGTTAAAGGAATTCCTCCACATCAGCATGGTTTTCTCAAAGGCAAATCAACCGCGTCTAACTTAATTGAATTTACAAACTTTGTACTTCGTTGTATGAATAAATGTAAACAGGCGGATGTGGTCTACACTGATTTTGAAAAGGCATTCGATCGTGTGGACCACATCATCCTTCTAAGGAAAACTTTTTTACCTTGGAATACGAGGTGACGTATATCGATGGATATCATCCTACGTAAGCAACAGGAGCCAAGCTGTCGTACTCGGAGTTTTTAGATCCAATTTTATAAATATTACATCAGGAGTTCCTCAAGGATCACACTTGGGTCCGTTGCTCTATAAAGCGTACCTTTATGATATATATGCAGTCTTCAATAATTAATTTTTTTTATGTATGCTGACGATAAAAAAATATACCTGAATATCAAAGATACTTGCGACTGCCATAATCTCCAAGACGATCTTTACCGATAAATAGATAACTATGAAAAAAAAATTATAAATGTAAATGTATCAAAATGTTTACTCATTTCTTTTTCACGTAGCTCCAAACCTATTTTTAATCAATATTTAATAAGTAATCAAGCTATACAACGAGTTGAAAGTGTTCGTGATCTTGGTGTTATTCTAGATAAAATAATGTATACAGATGAAAACCACATCGAAAATATAGTGAACCGGGCATACAGAAACTTAGGTTTACCTCCTCTGTGTGGTCTTCTCAGTATTCTACACAAAAGATAAGGCTTAAAATATTCAGCAAATATTTTTGAGACATCTCAATAGGAGATCTAGATTTACAGACCTTAACTATAAGCTTCTTGTCATAAACATAATATGCTTAGTCTTGAGAATCGTCGTTTGGTATTAGATATGGGGATTTTACATGGCATTCTTAATGGACGTCTTGATAGTCCTGTTCTGGTTTCTGAGTTGGCCCTTAATGTACCTGGCTACCGCACCCGTCACACGAATCTATATCTTTTACATGTACCTACAATTCGCACCAACTATGCACAGAACTCTCTTCTGATTCGCTTGACGCGTAATTATAATGAATTTTTAATGACATAGACATATTTAACTGCATTAAACTCACTTTTAAAACAAGAATTAAAAAACTATTTTATGAAAAAAATTATGTTTCTTTACAAAAAAAAAAATATTTTTACATCATATATTTAAGATATTTCTATTAACTCATACAAACACACACTCACCCTGTCCATAAACCCACCCTCACACCAATATACACTCACACACATATTCACATACCTACCAAAACCACACTCCACTCACTTACCCACGCATCCTCACACACAAAAACTCGCACCCATGCACTTCTATGTATTAATATCTAACTGAACAGGATTTTTAAAATTGTATTTATGTGGAATACTGATTTGTATTTATTTTATGTTTTTTTTTATAGTGTTGTGTAATTTTTTTTTTGTATTGCTGTTGTTTTTCTGAATAAACAAAAAATTAAAAAATTAAAAATACATATGAAGTAGTCAGTTTTTGTTACTATTCGAGTGATAGCAATTTGAAGATGAAGAAGATCTGATCTGGTCTTAGGCATGTCTGCAATTATTTTCGATGCAGATCGCTGGTTCAGTTTTTACTGATTGAATAATACACTTAACAGTAGTTTCGTCGGGTAAGAATGATGAATGGAAAAGATAAGAATCGCTTCGAGATGTTTTTTTTTGTTATTGCGTATTGGGCGGGAGAATGGCAACAACTGACGTAATATTTTTGAGCCCCTTAACATATTGTGTTATTGATTTTTCGACGCCCATCGTTGTTGAATCTCAAGGTGTTTTTATAAAACCTTGAATGTTCAGATGATTGAAAAGCATTTTAAATATTTTATTTACGATTATCAGTGCCGTAAGTTGAAATAATTTTATGTGAAAAGAGCCATTTGCAGAAAAAAACAGCGTTGAATGTATACGTTGTATTTGCAACATACATACTGACAAATGCTGATTTAATACTTATATTATGTAGGTACATTTGAATTTGTGGTAGGAATTTAGAATCACTGTTTTTTAGAATACTATGTGAGCAGTAGCATGTGTCCGGATTGTCCGGGCCGATAAAGAATACAATTTGATAGTTCATTGTTTTTTTTTTATTATTTGTTAATAGACTCAAGTTAAGCCAACTATTTTTTTTTAATATTTGAAAGTATCGTATTATCAGCGCTATGATTTATTTAAGTTTTGTGATTTTAAAATTACTTCGCTTGTGACGTCTCGTCTACGGTGAGTTGTCCTGATTTATGAGGTCGCTTCCCGGTAATCGGAAATGTACCACAACACTCTATCGTTGGTTGATTTCGGAGAATTAGTTACGTCGTTCAAAGTAGTTCATTTTTATCAAAATTATTTTTCTCGTACATTTTAGAGAAACTCCGCAGTACAATTAAATGCTTTAATTTTTATCGCGCGTAAGAAAAAAACAATTATATCTAATTTCACGTTGTGAAGAAGTGAAGAAAAGTCCACCTCGTTTTGCAGCGGTAAGCGTTTTGGCTTACCATACTTAAGATCTTGATTCCTGGGCCGCGAATATAAACGCTATCTTCATTGGTACATATCGAGATGGTTTAAACTAACATCGATATTTATGTACAAAAATGTGTATATTTGTATAAAAAATCAAAATGTCTTCGTCGGTAGCCGTGTTGAGAAAAACGTGTTAAGAAAAAAAATATGAACATATTCAATTTTTTATACAGAAAACTTAATTTGACATTGTGAATAAAAATTAAAGATAAATTTTTACTTCCATTTAGAATGTGTTCGTAAGAGATTTTGACTATATTTTCAATATTTTATTGTTCCTGGACTAGTATTTAAAACAGTTAAACGAGATACCCTGTAGTGCTCTATGCACCATCGGATGTGGATAGGAACTATTAAATTGAGCCGTTAATTATGCCGGTAGAAAACATGCCCATGCTTACTTAACTCAAAAACGTCAATTTTTGAATGTGCCAAGCCAAGTAATCAAGAATCTCTAATACGACAAAAATACCACATGTTTAGAATAAATATACAATCGCAAATAATAATGAACAATAAATCGCGTTCAATTAAATCTACCGATAGAAAAACTAAATAAGTATTAGCGCGTCACGGACAATGTACCGTACTTAACTTTATTCATATCCATTCAAATTATAGCATAATAACCCTCTCGTGACCAGCAAACTCCATCACGGCCGGATTGGTCTTAGAATTAGTGATGAATGAAAAGAAAATCGTTTTGTTCTGACCTCTTTAGTACTACGAGCATCTGCGGTGTATTTTATATTTTGCACGGAATACCGCCATTTAATTCTTGCGTGGAACAAGTTTTCTTTATTATTTAGGGTCGTATATTCGGGTCATTATTGTGAAAGGTGATTTTATACCAATCAAAACCATCGTCTTTCTATTTGTGCATCACATGTTTATTTATTTTTTTATAAGAAACATTTATGTTTTTATGATTTACCCTAATATTGCAATGAGGCTGTTCAGTGGTATTTTTATCTTTTTTAATTTGTCAATAGACTCTTAAACGAAGCCAACATAATTTTTTTTAAATTTTCATATATCGTGTTATCAGCGCTACGATTTTTTAAGGTTTCGTATTTCTGAACTTTCGTTTCGTGTTTGACGTCAGATGTTCTCTTCCGCTTATTCTCTATAATTATTTTCTCATAATGTTGTGTATATTTTTTTGTACAGCTGTTGTTTTTCTGAATGAACAAAAAAAAATCTCGATCAGTTTTTCCCATTGGTCCATTCACGATAAGCAAACTGAAATCTGGATTCATATGAACCTGTGACGTCGTTCAAAGTAGTCCGTTTTTATTAAAATGTTTTTTTGTTATTTTTTTCGTACATTTCCAGGAAACTTTGCCGTACAATTTAATGCTCCAAATTTTACCACGCGCAAGAATACATGTATTGTATCCAATTTCCCGTAGGGCTGAAGTTCGTAATTTCAACGAGATGTAGATAACTCACCATAATAAAACGAGAATAAAGTTGTATAGTAGAGCGGGGTGCGATCCCCAGATCTTTGATCCGTAAGCCCACGACATTACCCACGGGACCACAACCCGGTTTTGTTAAAAATGTTAAATATCAACAATGAAAAAATTTAACTAAAATGATACCGAAAATATTTCGCTTCATTTTGCAAATAATTATGAGAGTTATTTTTTTAATAAAATATAACTATATTTCAACTGAAAAAAAAATTGAGGACAAAATTTTAGTTTAAAAAAATTTAATTAAACTGGGGTAATAATCTGGTTTATTATAAAAAAAACATCTACTTCTGGATTTATTTGTACTGTTATATAAAATACTATTCTTGAATACCTGACTAAATGATTAAGAATAGATATTCAAATGTAAGAAAATGATTTTTTCTCGAACGTTTATGTCTAAAAACAATACTTCGTAGAGAAAATATATATATTATGTACCTATATTATAATATATCCTTTTTGTTCAACCCCTCTATCAATCCTTTAAATATGATCATTTTAAAATTGAAAGCCTGATAACAGTTTTATTTTTTTATTTTTATATGTTTATTTTTATGATTTTATCGTTCTCTGTTAAAAAATATAATAAAACCATCAAAGAAGGGAACCATAATATTACCTTTGTTTTTAATTTTTATTTCAAGTTATGGTGGTTAAAATTAAGATTTTTTATGTTTCAAGTGGAATAATCATTGAACAATGTTGTTGATCATAATGCTGAATCTATAAAATACCTGTATTTTTTTTAAATACTAAAAAAAATACAGTTTTAACTTAAGCATATTATAAACTATAGGTGGTGAAGTGTAAAAAACGATTCAATTAACTTGCGAAAAACTATGTTATCATATTATCAATCATACCTGTGTAAAAAATAATTTCCTGGTTTATTGCCGATAATTTTAGTGCAGAGAATTATTAATAAACTTGCACTTGATTGTTATAAGATATTACAAGACTTAGCCGGATATGTATTACGTATTTTACAAAATGGATGATTTTGCATACATCGACAATAAATGTAATTATGCCAATAAACGTTGCGAGTAAAAACTATAATCATATGTGATATGCTATTTTAGAAATCATTATACATTTTAGAATTATTGTAAATTAGAAAGGTGAGAGATACGAGTAAATATCTCTTTTATAAAGTTTATTTTTGTATACAAATTTTTAAGTCGTGAAGTTCGCCAAAATGTCAATCACTGAAGGCGTTTTATAAAAATAAGTTTTTAAAGTGGTTTGGCATATGAATTTACAGAAATAATTTCATACCCTAGAGGTAAATAATTATATTAATCTATGAATTACGGTTGACTTTATATGCCAAGTCATTAAATATAATATATTTTAAAAAGAACTAATGATAGATTCGGATCGTATTTTTTATGATTTTCTGATTGTATCTATCATGCATCATTGTTATTTTTGTATCGGTAACTTTTTACTCTTCGTAAATATTTTTTTCAAGGTAGCAAAAGTTATCGAAGTAATTTTAATGATTTTACAAGTTATTTAAATTCAAATGTATTACTTGTTTCCTACGTACGAACTGTATATTTTTTGCAACTATTTAAATAGGCTTCATTACATTATACCATACACAGAAAAATATAACATTAACTCATTTCGTTTTTGGTTGTGGAAATGTTTTGCTCGTCTATAAAATTCAACATTTCAAAATTCACATTTTTTTTTCATTGGTATAAATGCAATGTCGGTGTTTATTCAATTTTCTTTTGCACTTTATTATCGAGCAAATTTTGAGTTTTTTTTTACTATTTGTAAAAAATGTTTGCTCTTGAAAGCGTAATAATTATTGAAGTAACGTGCCTCAATTTTTAGTTTTAGAATAAAGTAAATTTTAACAATATTATTACACCTACTCTATCTAACAGCAACTAAAGAACTTTTTAAACAAACTAAACAATTAAATGTAACTGTACTCTTTAAACTTTAATCCTTAAAATTTGTTCATAAATTAGCAACTGATGTAATTGTAGACGAAGAATTAAAACTTGAAAAAAACTGTAGTAAACATGAACACAATACGAGAATATCAGAAATATATCAAATTCAACCTTTTAAAACGAGAAAAGGACAATTGAGACTAATAAACCATGGACTGAATACAATAAACTACCGGACAAAACTAAACAAAAGACTCAGACAACTTTTACAAAAGATGTTAAAAATATTATTATTAACAGAAGAATGTGAATTTTAAAAGTGAAAATATTTTGTTAAATGTATGTGACCCGTAAGGGTTTATCAACGAAATTTAAATAAAAAAATAAAAAAATATTTATTTGTTGATATGATATTTAACCTAAGAGAGTTTATAAGAAAAAATGTTCTTCAATAACGAAGACGTTTCAAGCAACCTACATAATGTATGATATTTATGAATTCCATATCCGGAAGCTATGATAAAAACCGGGAATAAAACCTGCAATAATAACTGTCGCATTGTATCGTAAGTGGCACTTATTATGGTAATGCTGAAGATTTCTACATTTTTACTCTGAAAACTTTTACTGGCGATCAATCAGCTAATTGCCTTGTACATGGGCATGCCCTTATATGCAAGTATAACGATACTGAATATAAATATTGCTTGAAATAGTACGTTTTCTTTTTGAATAGGTACATTTATTTCTGTTGTGGTCCGGTTCGGTAGTGTTGTGGAATCGGTTTCAGGGGTTCAACTTAGTCTATCAAAATATGTTTTTTATTTGTCGCAACAAAAATTTTGAAAAATATTTTGTAAATACATAATCATTTAAATATGATCATCATCCATCCCAATCCGCACCTAATGGTGCATAGGGCACTGCATTGATGCACTAATTGCAGCGTCTCTTGGTCATTTTTTTTTACATGAAGGTCAGATGATCAGTCCTACCTTCAGGTACCAGTCCAGGGAATATGAAATATTCTAGTGTGAAAATACCCTTTCAAATAAAATTTCAAATCAACCACGTCAGGAATCGAACCCAAGACATCTTGCATGGTAGGCAAAGGCGCTAACTGTTACATCACGAGGCCAAAGTATATATAAAATAAATATACTATAAAATTATAAAATGTCCAAAAAATACATTATGAATTTATGGTCTTAATTTTAAGATTCACCAAGCCAATTCATATGGCTTGTCGATAGAAATCCTTTTCAAAAATATACATAATTTAATTTTTTATCTAATACTAAATACTACTAACTAAACTATAGGGAGAGAGAAAAAACATTTTTATGAAGACACAATAAAATAAAAACATCAAAATTTTAATTTATTTCAACAGAGAGGGAAAACATTGTTGATAAGGGAATATGGAAGTCTAGGCGTATAAACAGGGCTTATGCCCAGTAATTGGCTGATTTAAGTGGCCACTTTAAACACTGTGTAACATTCACTATTCTGCCCAGGTTTAAACATCCACATTTCCTCAACTCTTCCATCTGTTGACTTTGCCCTGTAAATGCCTAGACTTCCATATTCCCTTATCAACGATGTTTTCTCTCTGTGTTGAAATAAATTTAAATATGAATAACTCCCTAGGGAAGAAATCCAGCCATTCGCAAGCATTTGGACATACTCAAAAATTGTTGAACATCAAGAAATATGAGCATAATGGGCATTTATTGTTTTCATTCTCACTATTTATTGTTTTTTTACTCCTGATCGAATAACCACTCCCGTATTTTACCATTGTCTCTCTTGAAAGTGTAATTTCTAAAACAGGTTGGCAACAAATTTAACATTATCGGAATCTCATATTTGTTACATATCTTCGGGATCACTTAACCTTCATTTGGTGTGGATTGTGCATCATAATAATGTTCTTGTAATTTAATTGTAAAAATACGCGGTTACGGTAAAAAAGAATGGTTAAGTGTGCGAAGTAGTTAATAATGTTATCCAAGATTTTATGCACATTAATACCCGTATGCAGAGACAAACCTTAAGGTGAGGAAAGTAAATTCTATTGTCTTCACCTTTGGGTTATTCTCTGCATTTGAGATTAGAATGTACTTTCCTCACCTTAAGTTTTGTCTCTGCATACGGGTATAAGTGTCGTGAGATATGATGAGATTTATTGTCAAAAAAAATGCCTCGGCTCAACTGTTTTTTTTCTAGCTAGAATGGGTGGGTTCTTGGAAACGTTCTGTCTTGTTTTGTGTTTAAAGACCTATAATTGAATATTTTTTTTCATTACATCAGTACACAATAATATAATATAAAATAGCAACATATCTTCAACTCCATGAGGTCAAAAAAATATGTTGAGTTAATAATATATAACACAATTGAGGACCGTTTTCACAGAGCGAAATTTCTACAAAAAAAACCAAATGCGTTTTTTTATTGAAATGGGTTCTTCCATGTGAGCTCTATCGATTGGTGAAATAAAATTTTAACAAAACGAAATATCCACACTCCATAGATTTTTCACAAAGCGAAATATCTACATATTTGTTTGGGGTGTTAAGTTTTTTAAATCGAAAAAAAATCACAAACAAACCATAATTTCGACCAAGAAAAAATAAGATGTGAAGAAAATTTTGGCCTACTGTATAATAATAATAAAATAATATAATTTAAAATATATTTTGTTATCATTTTATTTGTGCTATTATGTATGTAAAAAATATATAGGAGGTAAATACCTAAATGTGTCTATTTACATAGGTACTTAGATATGTCAGTAGACATATCTAAGTACCTATGTAAATAGGTAGACATATGATTTTACAAAAATTTAGTTTAAAATGATTTCACGCAAAAGTAAACTTATTTAATTCCCAACATAAATCAATTTTCCACACATTCCCCTCACAAAAATATGGAGATTTTTCTTTTTTGTGAAAGTTCGTTAATTTAGAACCTTTTTATAAATAATTCTACTGATTCTACATTGTTGATTTTTAGTACATGTGTAAGAATTTTATATATCTATAGAATGTAGTTTTTGTTTTATTTAAATCGTAATAGTTTTATTTTTAATATAAAAAAACCTTCTCCCGAAAAATTTACATTTTGTAGATATTTCGCTTTGTTAAAACGGTTCTTAATTGGAAGGGGAAGCATGTACGTACAAAAAATACAAAATCAAAAATAAAAGCAACAATTCCATATCACTATCTAAAAACATGCACCATATTGCTGGTCCAAAACAACAGTGAGATATGAGATATGACTAAAGAACGTATACTGAGAAAATCGAACGTTGAGGTGTGCAAAGGGTCTGATTGAATTAAATTATTTGAAGTAGATTTTCAATGCAATATTTTCATAAACTTGAACTATTTAACTTCGATATTTTATAACTTGGAAATATTTATTTATTTAATGGTTATACATATCAGAAATTTGTTTATTTACTATTATTTACTCGTATTTTATTATTTATTTACACCACAATAGGCCAGGAGGCCTAGTTTCAGTGGTGAATTACTGCACAGAAACCCAGGCATGATAAAAAGCACATTTAATTTTAGTGTACTCACCGGGAATCGAATCCGGGACCTTTCGTGTGAGTCAAACGTCTTAACCACTTCTTTAGCGATATTGTGATACAAAATAAACAAAATTTTATCACGTCTCGCAGCAGTCTCCTGCAACGGATTTAATTATATGCAAAAAATATTTTTTTTTATATAATATACATAATAGAAATTTATTTTCTTATAAAATATAAACAATCGTGCAAAAAGCAGCTAATTATGACACATCTTTTTTAACAACGTCCAATAAATGAGGAAAAATATTGTAAATAGATCCATGACTAAAATAAAACTTATTAAAAAAATATTTATTCCTAATAAAAATTTATTTCTTACTTTCCAACAAAATGAGATCATGGATCAAATAACACGCGCTTTCCGATACTCAATTAATTTAACCTCCTATAAATCACTCTTCCGAAATCTCCCAAACAAAAGATGTTAATCCATTGTCTTTATTTCATCATAGAATTATAGTGTATTCTGATTCACATGGATAATTTTTCAGTAGTGATTGAAAAAGTATTAATCATTTTGATCTTTAAGGTCGCCATACATACACATTTCATGGCGTTGAGTTTCGTAATACTGCCTACATGATTATTAAATTATTAATTGCGTTACTGTTTATTTTGAAGTACAAATAAAAATATTTTTATGTCATGTTCAAAATGAGCACCACACTTTTGCTGCTGAAAATTCAAATAAACCAATATTCTCGTAAAATTTATATTTGAAGCACTAACTTTGTGGTTATTCATTATATGAAACTAAATATAAGAGGTTAGGAACAAAGTTGTTTTAAATTAATTTTATTTAATTCTTGTGTTTAATAAATTGAAAATGTCAATTAAATTAAAAAAAATACTAAAACACTGTATACACATGTTTACTTCATCATCATAATTTTCCTATTCGTCCAGTGGTGCAAAGGGCACTGCATTGGTATTTTACCACAGTAGGGAAATATCACATACTACGATTACCGATAAAAACATGAAAAATGAGTATTTTAAAAATTATTTTTATTTTTAAATCAGTATGGATATTGTGGAAAATGTTTTCATTCATAATTAAAAAAATTAAATTGCTGAAAAATATGCCTTTATGTGAACGCGACACCCGTGACGTGAAGATTCAGTTTCGTCTACAGTGTTTGGCATTTCTGCTTACTATTTGTATGGGCGGTTATTGTCACCTGATTTTTATGAAGGATTTTGACCTTGTGAATTATGTATTTGTTTTGCATCTGAGTACTGAATAGTTTTTATAACCTTTTTTTTCAGACATAATGCACAAAAAATAGTTGTGAAAGCACTCATTTATGTGAAAAAAAATATGAAAATTTCAAACTGAAGGTTAAAAAATATGCGTTAAATAACTTAGAAATTAAATATATGTACATTGTTATTTCAAGAGCACACATAAAACAGTGTTTATGTGTGCACTATTTTAAGATTCATAATAAAAAAATAAAATAAACGCAGATGGAATACTATACGACAGTCTCTTCATAAAAAGTACGTACAGAAATGACAAAAACAGTCAGTTTTTTATGTAAATCGTGACGAATAAGGGGCGTGGCTAATGCAATGAAGAGTTTTCGAGGAATTTAAAATTAGAATTTAAAAAATATTTTTTATGCTATTAATAAGTACAAAAGAAAAACTTTTTTTCTTGAAAGTATTTCATAGTTCCTTATTATTGCATAATGAAACAAAAGGTAATATTAGTAATATTAAGGTACGGTGTAGTGTCACAGGTGCCAGTACAAAAACATAAAATATTGCAGTGTTGAACCAATCCTCAAATCAATATTTTACTTCGAATCGAACCTAAGACCAATCATATGTATCCGGAACCTTCCATGCCTGAGTGAAGCGTCTTAACCACTTCGCCGCGGAGGCTGCCGGGATATTTAATATATTATAACTGTGTGGTTTTTGATGCGTTATTTTGAGTGACAGTTTTTTTTTAAAAATAAATGGTATTTGTGTTCTAAGCGTTATTCTGAGTGACAGATTATTTATTTATTTATTTATTCAAAATTACACTAGTTTAAATATTAATGAACTAATTAAGGCTTTTTAGGCTATGTCCGTGTCAAGCCACAATAAATAACAATAAAAATACATGGTAAAATTAATTAGATCAAATTATAATGACATAGAATAATAATCTAGAAAAAAATGTAAATGTAGTAAATAATAAAATTCCAAAGAATACAATGCAAAAAAGATAATCCGAAATAATTTCAAAAATATAACTTATACAAATTAAGAATCACACATAATCAAATATACAAAATAATGGTATCATTAAAATCAACAAAATAATAATAATAAAATATAGTAGCATTAAAAAAAAACAAAATAAGCGTATCACTGAAATCAACAGAAAAATAATATCTATATAAAAACATAATAGAAATGATAATTGAGATATGTTTTTTAGAAACTCACTCAATACTCTAGTAAGAAATATAAGAAATAGGAGCAATAAATCATATGCCAAATAATAGTACGTACTAAATTAAATTATACAAAAATACATAATGAAAAAAACATAAAATTATTAAGATACATAAAGAGCAAATAAAAGTAAAAGTGTGGACGGAAAGCAGATTTTTAAATTTTCGCTAATCTCGAACTTTAAAAAAATTGACAACCTCTTCCCAACATCCCATCCTTTTACAGTCGAAAACACTTATCCAGGGTACTAACATTATTTTACACAAAGAACGGTATTATTTATTTAACCGAACACGGAAACGTATCGCACATACGAGTAAGCTATTGTTATGACACATGTTCAAAATGGTCGTTTTTGAGTTAACTGAGCAGAAATGTTCCTGATTATATTTTCCATACAATTCGATTCTTAAAAATGTTAACGTCAGATTAAAAGAAAAAAAAACGTCAATTGCACTATAACTTTTTAGTCATGCTGAAAAAATTATAGTGGCCCAATGATAATTATTCCATCGTTATTTCTGATTTTTTTTTAAAGGAATAACCCGCTAAGCCTCTATTTTAGAGGCTTGTCAGCGGGTAGGAAAGAAAGGATACGAAAGAAATTTATGAATAATACACCACAACACCCAGACCAATTGAGAAATAATATTTCTTGGAGTTTTTTGCAACTGGCGGGAATCGAACCCGCGACGCCAGTTTCACAGTTGACCGTTTAACCAAATGTGCCACGGCGCCTGTCAATAGCTAAAAATGGTTTTCGGTAATGAGGAAGTTCAGTGTTTTTTAAAAAAAATATATATTTCTTAATAGACTGTTAAACGAAGTCAATTTTTTTTTTTAATTTTTATATATCGTATTATCGGCGCTACGATTTTTCAAAGTTTTGTATTTCATTTCCGCTTATTCTCATTCAGTTCTTCCCATTGGTCCAGAAGCGACATGCAGACCGGAAATCTTTCATAGCTCTCAGATCATAGGTTGATTCACATGAACCAGTGACTTCATTTAAAGTAGTGCGTTTTTATCAAAATAGTTTTTATTATTTTTTCTGTACATTTTCAAGAAACTTTGCAATACAATTAAATGCTCTAATTTTTACCCCACGTCAGAAAACATTTTTTGTATCCAATATCCCGTAGCGCTGAAGTTCCTCATTAATGCTAGTTTACTAATAGCGTGATGATACGTGTAAATGCTCTCCTGTAAAAATGATTTTTTGATTTGTGTGAAAAGACAGAAACAAAATATTCTTGTTAATAAACGCCCGTTGGTAAATACATCGATTTTTTTTATTAACTAGTGACTAACCAAAACAAGATTATCAGCCGTAACTGAAACCGCAACCGAATTTCGGTTTCTGTTCTAGTTTCGGCTGAAACCGAAACGAAAACTTATATTAATAAGTTATCAGTCACTTTAAAACGCCTTAAATTAGGCATTTTTTTTATTAAGCTCACGAGTTCATTATAACACTTGTTAAATAAAATACTCAACGAAATAAAAGGCATAAATTTTATGAGTAAATTTGTTTATTTTTAGCGCTTTTTGGTCCTTTGTTACCTATATTATACTTTAATTTTCACAAGCCATAAGATGCACCCGATTATGGCCGAACGTAATCCGCCACATCTCGAAAGCAAGTTTCGACTGAGCCGAAGTTTCGGCAAATTTACGGCCAACACCGAAACCGCATTCGAAATTCGTTTTATTGGTCAAAACCGAGTCGTTGGTCATTCACTATTATTAACACTAAAAGTAGAGATTCATATTTAATTCATTCGCACAACGTTACTGTTTACATGTGTGCAGTTTGAATTTTTAATAAAAAATGATAATTACTCAATATTTTTGTAAATAAATATCTTTTGCTTAACTGGAAACAAAAAAACATTTTTGAAGTGAAATATGTATGTAGAAAGTGTGTCAGTAAAGTTGTCAGTATCCGAAGGAATGTTGATGACCGTACAGCCAGTGTGTCAGTTACTATAGAAAATACCCAAACAATAGTATGATAATAAATGCCAGTAAATATTTGTATACATTATTACCACTCACCGACTTATCTACGTCTACCGGTTTCGAGACGTGCCCGTCTCTTCGTCGGGTCACTAATTACACTAGAATCCCGATCCCACTTCACCATAGTCATCATCATCAAAGCTCCCATCCACATCCGATGATGCCTAGTGTACTGCATTGTAAAATCGAATGCAGCGAATCTCGATTATATACAATAGGAATGTTGCGTGTTCAGTGTTGCACTTCATGTTCCAGTCCTGGGGAAATGAAATACCTTGGTGTAAAACAAATGTTTTATGTCAACCCTCCCAAGAATCGAACGCGGGACCCCAAACCACTATACTACAAGGCGGACTAATCTCCACTCGATTTCTTTATTCAGGATTTTTACCTGAAAACAGCCAAAGAGTGAAAAGCACTCATCCAGGATTCTGGTTCTATTTCACAGAACTGTATTCTTCATCTGCCCGAACAGAAAAAATACTTTACCAGAGTATTTGTATGAAAATATAAATTCAACGTGCTGATAGGACACATGATATTAAAAGCTTACACTAACGTGCACTGATTATAATGATTTTTTTGAAATCATTTTGGGAAAAAAAGGAAGATGGAGAAAGAGGGCGAAATTATAATTGACTATAGTGAAGTGGAATTTGTCCGCCTCGTAGTGTATTGGTCAGTGCGTTTGCCTACCATGCAAGAGGTCTCGGGGCTCGAATCCCGATATGTTTGACATGAACTAATATTTTATAGTTCCTGTACTGACATCTGAAATGAAAAACTGATCACGTATCAAAAACGATCAAGATACGCTGCGATTAGTATACCAATGCCCTATGCACCTTGAGGTGCGGAAATGGAATGATGATGATAATGAAATGGAATTTAGAGATGAGTATAATAGATGTCCTGATGAAGAGACGGGTATGTCTCGAATCCGGTAGATAAAGAAATGTGCTAAGTAAACACCGTTAAAATTTAACCTATTTTAATGGAATAAGCCGCTATGCATTTTTTTTAGTAACTTCTCAGCACGTGTGAAAGATAGAATATGGAAAAAGGTTATGAAAATACACCGCAAGACCCAGACCATTTATTAAGAAAATAATAATTCCTTGACTTTTTTCTTGCAACTGGCGGGAATCGAACTCGTGACTCCAGTTTCAAGGTTAGACGTCTAACCAACCGCGCCACAGCGCCTGCTTCGATATTTACAATAAAAAAAGAGAAAAACGAAAAAATGACTCTTGGGAGCAAAGAATTAATATATGTATTTGTTCTGGAACCTCCAATATACGTCTGATTTAAGCTGTTATTAACTAAATAAACTTGAACGACTTCAGAATATATGTATTAGGTATACCTATTTTTGGTTTAAGGAAATATGACCACATTTCTAATTATCATCTATTATATAGTAGGCAACTGAAACGGCTCAAAATTAAACATCGGAGATCATCACTCCCTCTCACTTCTGTTCACTGTACGTCATAGTCCTAACGCATCTATATAACTCAATAAAAAGTTTCATGGTTTATCTCTTCGTTTTAATTCTCAAAGAACCCTTTGCATACCCATCCACAACATTTATCTATTTTCTCTCACTCAAATAGCGTCCTTACGGCTCGACTGTGAAATCATCTCTCATCTACTATCAATGATGTTTCTACTGTATATCTGTAAAAATTACGTGTGGAGAAACATCCCCTTTATATTCCTCAATATATCCTCCTTTCCTCACTCCTCTTTATTCTTTTTCTCTATTTAGTGCTAGAATTGATTAAAGATAATTTATATAAAAATACTGTTATTTAATTTAAAGTTCTATTGAATATGTTTTGAAGGTTAAATTAAATAAATAAAACTCACATTTTATTCGTTAGTTGGAAGAAATTGTCATGTAAAACTTATATTATGTACAAAAAAATGCATGAATAGTAATAAACTTGTGTATTTGAATCAAATCGTCACGATCGTAGAACAACGACGCATGTGATTTTCTTAAACTTTACGAGAGAGAATTCAAAGTTTTTGACACTATCTCACAACTCAATAAGCACTTAAGTATATTCATTGATCCTTAGATCAGTTATAATATATGTATTTTTATTTTCAAGCATGAAATATAAAGATTTTATAAAATCTTTTCAGGATCAAATATAAAAGAAAGTTAACGTCGCATTTTTCGCACATTTCGTCGTTGTTCTACGATCACGAAGAAATATAACATCATGTTGTCCTGAATTATGATTAACGTCTGCTATGCGTAATTCTCTACGCCATGATTTTAAACTTAAAATGACCGTTACATGCAGCCGTTTTACTACCGATAAAAATACATAACAATTCGAATTTAACGTCATCAACCGCCATATCTAAATATGGTTCCTGACTCACGGTCCGTGGATAACATTATTAATTTTTCTATAAGTGGTAATACCATATGGCTGGGTGTTGTCATCTTTTGTACGCTAAATTATTTTCAGTGATTTATTTTAAACAGCTTCGTTAATCTTTTGAGTTATGTGCCCAGGCGATCCTTTGGGAGAAAGCTTTAACATTAATTTCATAACAATATACTAGGTAAACAGGTTTTTATAATTTACGAATAATATCAACATAAGATACGGGTACAAGTATGCACAATATATAAAATTTTCAACAATTTTTCTATATTTTTGAGATATAAGATATATTCGAATCGATATTAATTGATAATAAATAATAATTCAGTGAAAGAAATCTTTTTTTTTAAATTTGGGTAACTTCTGGTAGTTCGAAACTTCCAATTAGTGTATAAATATACCAACTCTCTGTTTTTTTATGTTTTTAAATATGAGCATATAATTACTTATATTAGTCTCTTTTTTATCTTTAATTTTGTTGTATGAGTTTTTTATATATATTTTTGGTTTTAAAAATTTAAGAAAATGAAATATTTTATTTTAATACACATCGTTAATACAAGGAAATTCGAGTATAAGCCTTATTCCTGTACATTATGTACATATTTTCACAATGCGGAATTGATAACAATATTAATTTAGTACTATATTAAAAGTGCATATTTTAACACAATCAAAAAATGTGTATAAACATTAAACCAATTTTAATGTGAACGTATTGTAGAAAAATATTTATTATCAAAAGTCATACAAAATGGCTTCCGGTTTTAACTACCAGAAAACATGGTCCTATTCAACACAATGTTTAAACATTATAATATTCAAAAATTGCAAAATGTCATCAAAGAGATTAGAGTGTTCTTCTTAGTAGTAAGCTATTTGCAGAGCAGTCGTGGTTAGGTTGGCAGTAGGCAAGTTATGTAATAATAATAACTATTGACCGATAAAAATATTTTAATTACGAAACCATCGTATATATAAAATGCAGTAGTGGACAGATTTTTTTTATTGATAAAATTCCTAAGAGTGTACCTGCGTATACGTACACTTCATATATAAAACGAAAACAATTTTATTTTTCACGCAATATTAAAAGCCAATGCATTCGATTAACCTTAATTTGATCAAAGCTTAAATATTATCCATATATGCAAAAAAATAGAAAGTTAAAGTAATTCATCTAATGATCAATTGGTATATAAAATAAATTATTACTGACACAAATAAATAATAATTGTTGAAGCCATCGCGTCTCGTCTCTATTGTCATTAAAATTTCCCGCATCCATTTTAGAATCGGCGGGTACTTGAATCGTAATTTTGTATTAGAATTATTATAAAACGTGTTAGCTAATCATCTAACTCCATATAAAGTTTTGTTAAAATATTATGATAATCTTATAATGTTATGAAAGTGGGATTGGTATCATGTTTCCGACGGTGTGGGAAGCAACATTGAATTTAAAGCTATGACGTAAAGATTCCGTCTCCTTTCGATTCATTGACGATCATAATATTACGTCACGCATAAAAGAAGCAACTGTTGTCAAGAAATTGATTCATCAAATAACGGACATGATATTGAGTTGACCATATTAAATTTTCCATTGCAGTGGCTGGATTATATTTCCTAAATAATAATTTTAGGCGCCGTACCTACATATTTGGTAATGAGAACATAAGATGAAAATATTGTTCGTGCTACTATTCACCATGAACGAAACCCGCTGTTCAGTTGACGGGGTCAATATGAAATAAATATTGGTTCTTCGTGAATTCTGTATTGTATATACCTAAATTAATTATGAAAAAAAAATGCGCGAAATGTTGCATGAAATTAACATTGTTTTCCTTAAAAAGGTGATTTTTTTTATATGGCATTGCTGAATACATCTGATATAATATACCTGTCATCGAGACAACTCTTTCTTTAAGCTCATATAAAGCTCTTCTAATGTTTTTTTCAGTTTTTCTCCTTCACAAAAGGTGCTACCAATTTTCTACTAATAATTTGTAAAACCTTAAAAAAATTATAGACGTCAAACCACAAACAACAATCAGAACGGCCAACTGTCAACCCTCGGTATGGGGGCAAAGCAGTGGAGGAGAAATTTTACATGACGTAAAATACCACTGTGATTATTTCCAAATGCGTTCAACTGTAACTTCTTCCTAGTCGGTACTTCATAACTGAGGAACGTGACCACCATGTCGTATTCTCGAGACTCCAGTCTTGCACTCGTTTCGGCTCCCTGTATTTCTGAGAGCTGGCACAAACGAAGTGCCTGTTGTAGTTATGCCAACCTGCCTCTGGTTATGCCGATTGGAAGATCAGTCATGCAGCTGAACATTATCACTTTGGAGATCGACATCGTTCACATCAATGAAACTATGTTTAAGAGGCAAATACTCTTGCTATTGGAGAGTATTATACCTTCATAATGCCGAACCAGGACCATTGCACGAGAGTTCCTGTTTTGAAGACTAAAATTTTATGTTATTCGTAATGCTATTTTGGAAATTAATTTGAATTTGAATAAATTAATTTTAATTTTAAAGTTTTGTCTAGTCCGCCCAGCGATGAGCGCATGGGAGACGATCCTCGTAAACTTCTTCCCTGTGCGCTGTCGATCACAACGAGCTTCTCCATTTTTTATTTAGATAGGTGTGTCGTGTTGTGGTCCCGTGGCGAGTGTTGCGGACTCACGGGCCGGAGGTCCGAGCTTCAAACCCCACTCTACCCCAACTTGATTTCCATTTTCTAATTGTGAGTTATTTACAACTCGTTGAAAATGGCCACCAAAATTGAAATATTAGGGTAAATTATAAAAACGGTCATATTTCTTTAAAAAAAATTAAAAACAAATAAAAATACAATGTTACAACTAAATACAATTTTTACATTAATTAAATACATATATTTACATTGACATTTCCCATTACATAAAAGAAACAAACAATTCTTGTGTACATAATGGGGAGTGACGTCTAACAATAGTTTGTTTATTTTATTTTCAATTATTAATATTTTTAGGATAACATATTTAAATTACTAAAAAATGTTATAAACGGTGTTTTTAATCAGTGCTACATGAAAAAGAATTATAAATGTAACTTTTCGCTTCTTTCTTAAATATATTGTATTCCTGACTGTCCTTTTTACTGTCTTTGTTCATTTCATTAAATAAAAATATTCCTCTGTAAGTATAATGATGTTGTGCTGCACTTGTTTTTAATTTGGGAATTAAGATATTACCACCTGTTCTAGGTCGCGTACTTACGTTTTGTGACCTAGAAACACTACTATTTATTTTATCTTTATTTATTTGAAGTAAACAATAATTTTTTTATAACAATTTTATATCTAAAATCTTAATATTTTTCAATAATTGAACAGTGGGTAAAGTAGGCGCTTTTTTCAAAATAAATTTTTGTATATTTTTGACCTGTAAAATATTTGTTTAAAAGCACCACCCCATCCGATTATTCCGTACTGTAATATGGATTGGGCTAATGCAAAGTAAATTGATTTTAATTTTTCGATGGTTAATATATTCTTTAATCTAATAAATACATATAAAAGTTTTCTCATTCTATTTACAATATTATTTATTTGCTCTTTCCATTTTATATTTTTATCAATTATAATGCCTGAATATTTTATGCTAATTTTTTCAGTGATTTAAAGGCAATTATCACTTTGAAACTCAAACTATACAATGTTAAACCCAAAATCCAGACGAATTTTGCACAAAGACACCTCTTCTTTATCGCGCCGAGGGCGTATAATAATTTGATCGAGCGTATTAAGCTCTTTAGGACAAAATCTATTTTCAAAAAGAGTGTCAGGACTGCATTTTCCTTTGCGGGAGAGATTAGAGTAAGAAACTCCTTGATGGTTAAAAAAATATATATATTTGAGTTAGTTTATGTCAGCCTCGTAGGTACAGATCCTGATGGGAAGTAAAAATTTATCTTCAATCTTATCTACAAAGTGAATTTTTATTTTTTTATTTTTAATATGATATGTTTACATTTTTTTTTTCTAAACGTGTTCAATTACCGGTTACCGACGAAGATACTTTGAATTTTCATACAAATATACACACTTTCGTACATACATATCGATATTAGTTTATACCGTCTCAGAATATACCGATGAAGATAGCCGTTCATTATAGCGGACGTGGTGTAATGGTCAGCGCGTTCGCCTACCATGCAAGAAGTGTCGGGTTCGATTCCTGACATGGTTGGTATGAAATATTTATTCAAAAGGGTGTTTTTACACTAAAAATATTTCATAGTCCTTGGACTGGTACCTGAAGCGTGAGACTGATCATCTTACCTTCATGTAACAAAATGATCAAGATACCCTGCGATTGGTGTACCAATGCAGTGCCCTATGCACCATCAGGTGCGGAAAGGGAATGATGATGATGATGATAGTTTATTTCAATTTTATTTTTCTATGTACTTCAATTGTTGTTTTATTGTATGTTCTTTTATATGTTGATATGCCATGTATTTTTTAATGATGTTTTGGTTCTATATAATTTGTGATATATGGTGATATGTATGTTCTAAAAGTGTTACGCATATATATTCGTCCAAACTCAACATAGGACTTAGGTTCCATGGAGTTGGAAATTACGTCTACATAAATATGTTGTGAATTAAATAAACAAATTAATATTTTTCTCTTTTCTCTACTCTTAACAGTGACAATGAAAATCGATTTTTCTATATATGAGGTAATTTTCATTTGGGTATTTTCTCCACCAAGACCACTATTTGGTATAATAAATTTACTTATTTGCTCTCAATTTCTGAGCATGTCATTTATTCGTGATTCTTTAACTATGATTGCTAAAAATATTTGGCATTTCAAATTCCAATTACTCATTTACGCAAACCTAAATATTCAGTAGACCATCGGTAATTTAATCACGTTGCTCGCTGGACAGTTACAATCCACAATGATACCCATTATGATTATGATGGATGATGCTATGCTTACCATTATATACGAACTGCCATGTGTTCACGTTGCTAATTTGAAAAAAATATTAGCATGATTATCAAAATAGCATAAAATTATATTTAATTTGATTACACATACATACATGTATAGAATATATATGTTTACACCGAAACCTCTTTTAACGCGGTAGGAAAATAAAATTTACGTAAATCTAACAATACGTTTCTGTTACTTACTATTTGTTTTTTTTTCATTTGGGTTGAAATTTTAGTAAAATTCTATTCGATTGTATAAATTACATCTATTTTAAATAAATTTTATTAAAATTAATCTAATATACATTTTAATAAACTGCTTAAGTAACATAAAGAAAATAAAATTTTGGTATGTTTACAATTTTTAATTTTTGTTTTGCGACTATTGGTGTTCACATATAATTGATGAAATATGTCATATAAGTGTTATTTTTTTTATTTTATAAATTGTATTTATATTGTGATGTAAATAAATAAATACTTCAAAAGATCTATACATTTAAAGTGATGTCTTACTAAATGTGCATAAACTGAGCCGTCTATTGTCTAATCGTGATAGTAAAATATTTGTTACATTTTTTGTTTAATATTTCGTTGTCACATATTCTTTAATAATTTTGAGGCGTGTAGGACAAATTGACACAATAAAAAAAAATCTCGAATTTATCTATTTTTTAATAAAATATTTGCGTTCTTCGATTTACACAAATGTTAAATTTTGAGGGCCATTTTCAACGAATTAATAAAACTCATTATCAGAAAAATGGGAATCAAGTTTGGGTAGAGTGGGATTAGAATCACAGATCTTTGATCCGTTAGTCCATGAAACCAGCCTCGGCACCACAACTTGATTCTCACAATTGATTTTTATACGATCCATCATTGACATATTAAAAATTTACACAAGACTTTTGAAGATTGATTTTTTTTTTACATATTTATTTATTGATACTAAAAAGGGTCATTTTATCATAAAAAAGTATATTGTTCAAAAACAAATTGTGTAATCTTAATAAGAAATAAAAATAACGCTTAGACTTTTCGTTTTCGTTTTCGTTTTAGACTTAGACATCAATGAACAGATATTGCCGGCACAACGACGATATTTTTTTTTACACGAATCATATATGAATATCAATACGTTATTACTCAGTTTACCAAATCTCTAAATCTGGCGTGGATTAAGAATCGTGCTTGTTCTTATCTTTCCTCTCCCCGATGGACGTTGGAAATCATCGTAGTAATTCTCACTTTGTTGGCAGCTGCCCTGAACAAGGCCTCGGTGGTCCATTGGAACCGGTCATGTAAGTTCTTTAGCCAAGAGATGCACCTTCTACCTAAACTGCGTCTTCCTTCAATCCTCTCTTGTAGAATAACTTGTAAAATGTTATATTTTTCACCTCCACATGCCCAAAGTACTCAAGTTTTCTTTTTTTTATGGTCTTCATTGGGACTATTTTCATCCAGGAGATTTTTGAAATCCGTATCAACACATTTCAAAGGCTTTGATTTTTTAAATGTGTTTTGGGTAAGTGGACACGTTTCAGCGCCGAAAAAAAGTACTGAGAAGACGTAACATCGTACAATGCTCATACGCAGGTCTAAATAAAGTTTCTACTTCTACAGGAGGTCACGCATCCTGAAGAAGCAGTCTCGCACTATCTATATTCTGACTTTGATCTTGTGTGAATGATTCCAGTTATCAGTCAGCCAGCATCCTAAATATTTATATTGATATAAAAAAGACAATTTAAAATAACTTATTATCTTTTTGAAAGTACCGTTTTCAAAGTAACAAAAGAAAAAACTTATTGTTCACTTTTCTTACCCACGCAACAAATTTTGTATCCGGGTGGATGAAGAACCCATTTGTGTGTGTGAAATAGAACCAGAACCCTGGACGAGTGTTTATAACTCGACGGATACTCTCGGGTAAAATCTTTAAATCGAGTGGAGATAAATCCACCTCTTTGTGTAGTTTTTGGCGAGTTCTCCAACCATGCTTGAGGTCTTGGTCTCGGTTCTTGACAGAGTAGACGTAAAATATTGTTCTGAAAGGTAGTATTTTGTAGTATGGTGGCCATTTTTAACGAGCTGTAAATAACTCACTATAAAAAAATAGAAAACAAAATGGGGTAGTGGGATTCAAACCTCGGACCTCTGATCCGGGAGTTCGCAACACTAGACACGGGACCACAACCCGATTCAATAAATTTTCATTTCCATATTATTTATGTTGACATCAAATTTAGTAAGTTTTAATTGCAGGTGGAGTGAACTAACAGATATTTTAAAGGTGATATAAACTATCATTATGAAAATAGAACTTTGTTATTAGTGTTCCACAATTTTTATTATTTTACCACAACACTACTACAGTTTCGGGAGAGCACTCCTCCCATCGACTCAAACGTATTGCTTATATAACATTTCTGTGGTCAGTGTAATTCAATTTTTTTTCTTGGTTTTATATGTACGAAACATCCATTATAATTTAAAACTTTTAAAGAGTTTCGTAAAAAAAATGTCAAAAAGCTCGTAGAGTTAAAACTTTGATTCACATAACTTACAATTTCACGACGCTATTGCTAATTTTGTCCATGTATGCTTGTTTGTTTCTTGGTGGTATTGCGATTATTTCGAGTTGCGACATGTTCATAGGTACTATTAGTCACTTTGATTAGAATATTTATATTCTGTCCGAGTTTGGGCTAACATTACTATGCTATCGATCAAAATGTGAATGTGCACGAATATCATGCTACCGAGGAATGAAAATATTAAATATTATTATGTGATCAAGCATTTATTGTGGTGGGGTACTTTTTATGATTGATTATTGTCATGCAAACGTATTAAGTTACTATGGTTGAAAATTTGCCGCTTTGCAATGTAGTGGTAATCGCGTTTCCCTACCAAACTTTGGATCCTGGATTGGATTCCCGGCACGGTTGCTGTAAAATATTTATAAGCGTAGCGTGTAATTCAAGTCTACATAAATGTATTTCAACTTCTTAGAATAGCAGGGTAGAATACTCACAAATTGAGTTTATCTATGTAAGTGACCGAGTGAAAACGGTTCCATTGGCAAGAGTGTTTATTCTTTTGTACACTATCTACTGGATACTAAAGGAATTTAGAAGTGAAAGTTTCAACTGCATTTGGTGATTTAATACAGTATCAATTTCTGATAGAACCTTCTTATTTTAAGAGGTCGGCTTGTATTTACATCCATCCTTATTAATAGTATAAATGCGAAAATGTATTTATGTTTTTGTTTCTTTCACATCGCAACAGAGCAACCAATCAATGTGATTTTTTACATAGGAATGTCCGGAGAGCTGAGAAATATTAAAGACTATTTTTCATTCTGAAAAAAACCCTTTCTTTGACGTGATTTTTTTCATAAAAATAGCCGAAGAGCTGACAAGTGTCACAAGCTACTTTTCATCCCGAAAATATAAATTCCTTGAGGAAACTCTTAGTAGAAAATGAGTGCTCTGTGGAAAATTAATTATTCTTCAAACATAATAACGATGCTACGCCGCAAAAGACTAACGCACTGTAGTTTATTTTGCATAGTGATATTTAGAAGACTGGCAATTCATACTTTTTACTCCCGAAAAAATATGTCATTCTGCAAGGAAAATATTTTTTCTTTTAAACGCATAAACTAGTTAATTAACCTGTTTCTCCCTAACACAACGCGAGCAAAACCACGCGTGAAAGTTAGTGTTGAAATATAATTTACAACGGTATAAATAACTATTGATGAAAAAAACTACACTATTTTTAAGGAAAATTAAGTCAAACACGTGAAACTTTCAAATGGAGCTGTGAACGATTAATATATTACGTTTGTTTTTCTTATACACAAAACAATATTATACTGTAGAGACTTATTTGAAAGTATGAAAATATTCTGAATAATATTATGTGATAGTTAATTAAGCAAGTGTAACTAACATGTGGGCGGCCACCCACAACCACAAATACTTTTCTAAGTTGTTATGCCATGATAATATTGTTTAGGAAACCGGTTATTATTCTTAAAGTCGGGTCAACGATTTAGTTTCCGTCATCAAATGTGACAGCCCCAAAACCAGGGTTTATACAATTTAACTATTCACATAATATAAAGTGAACGGTGCTCTTAAATCAACTTCGGTAAATAAATGTTTCTTGTGGGTAGGGTTACAATTTCAAAATGAAGGGATGCCTGGGTGCCTAGAGTTCCTGATTTTTTCTGAAAAATGCTTGTCTTAAGTAAATGCGGTAGATTCATTATTCTCCTCCCAAATTCGTGAACGGGCTGGTGTAGTGTTAAAAACTTTTCATCATCATTCCTTTTCCGCACCTAATGGTACATAAGACACTGCATTGGTAACCAATCGCAGCGTATCTTAATCATTTTTAGTTACATGAAGGTAAGATGATCAGTCTTACGCTTCAGGAACCAGTCCAGGGACTATGAAATATTCAAGTATGAAAACACTCTTTTAAACAAATATTTCATATCAACCATGTCGGGAATCGAACCCGAGACCTCTTGCCTGGTAGGCAAACGCGCTGACCATTACAACACGAGGCCGACACAAAAAAAATTTTACCGGTACTTAAAAGGCTTAAATGACCGCGCCAGGGCGCAACTATTCATACGCTAGGAACTCGCAACAAATATTTGAATGCCTGTCTAGACCTAAAAATCCCTGTCAAATGCGGCAAACGCCTGTCATATGGTAACCCTAGTTGCTGGAGGCAAAATTAGCAGTTCACAGGGGAGTCCTGGTGCCGAATTGTATCTATGGGAGTGTAATGTTGAATTAAAAAAACATAGTTAAAAGTAGGCTAAATGCTGAAATGCGATCTCTCAGGTTGTGGTAAAAATATTCATGATAGGTGCGTAAATGTTGTAACTCGTGTAAGGTAACTCGTGTAATTATGTAAGGATGAGACAAGCATTATCGACAAAATCAAGAGAGAAGTGCTGCGTTGGTTTGAACAAGTAGAGCGAATGGACAGTGAAAAAACGTTTAAAAGGATTATCGATGCGAATGTCGACTGACGTAGAAAACGAGGAAGACTGAAAAGACTGGCATGATCAACTTCAACAAATACTTTAGGTTACACATCTTAAAAGTCGGAATAAACATGGTGCGTGCACGAGAAAATTTCGTGCACGAAAAAAAAAAAAGACGCGAAATATATATTCAAAAGACTAACTAGAGTGGCGTTCTATCCCCTTCTGGCTACCCCAACAGGGAAACGGCGCGATGGTTTAATTGTTTTTCAAAAACAAGTATACGTATCATAAACCTGAATTATTTATTTATTTTATTTACATTATATACACCTCGACTGCCAACTATAATGCACACATGTGATTAGATATTTACATAAACACTATTTAAAAAGAAGTGCGTAATAGGTTATTAAAGTCCAACATATAGTTTACAAAAACAATAGTAAACAAAAACGAATAAGTTATCAATACACTTTATGATACATAGTTAGAGATGAAGAGTCTAAAACTTGTAATCCCAGCATGGAAAAGATCGACCTTGCTCAGTCGAGTATTTACCAAAAAAATATATTCTGATTTGTTGGTGGGTTTTATATATTTATTTATTTGACAGACTTATGCAGTCCATACTAACAATGGTAAGTACAATTTCTTATATTAAATACAGGCACCAATTAAATCAAATACAATTAAATAAAATTAAAGCTCGGACAAAAAAAATAAAAATTACTACCTCAAGACAAGATCTAGTCTATCTTAGAGAATTTTTAAATCTATCAAGACTTACACCAAAAAAGTCCAGATCTTGTCTCGAGTTTACAATACGACACGATCGGGACATTGGTGCATGCAAGCCATAGTTTGTGCTGTGTTGATCGAGGAACAGCACATTTTTATTTGGCAACCGGTGGATCGGATCATTGAATGCCACTTGTTCCTGTAACGATGGTACATCAATTGAAGCCATTCAGCAAATTAAACATAAATATGGAGTCAATGTTATTTCTACGTTTTTGTAGACTTGAGACTTAGTAATAACCACATAGTAATAACCTACACCTAGAGCCAGAAATGTTAAGAGCTCGTGTGCTTGAATTTGGTCAAAATAGCCAAGAATAAAAAAGAAGATTATACATACAATATCCGAATAAATTAGATTTTTTTTAGCATTTTGAAAATTATCATTTTTGGATTTCACAAATTTTAAGACGAATTATTTTTTTGTGATTTATCTCAACCCTGCTCAAAACCATCACCGACGCGACCTGAACCCTACAAAACAAATATAAGGCAGTAATAATATAAATATTATGAGTCACATAATTAAAAGCTAGCGTGGTAACTAAAGACGTCGTAAATGTGCAAGATCGTTAATGCGATTAATATAGTTCGGTGTCTTTGTACAAAGGTTCAGTAAAAAATAAATTACTGTAATTCATAATAACAATGACACTGTAGCACGTCAAAAAGTCTACCTCTCTAAAATACAATAACAATATCTTTGCATTCATTTAAAGGTCACAACCTTCGAGAATTTGTTTATGTTCAATAATGATCAATCATTATATTTGGAGTGCGTCCACATTTTTGAATGCTGGATTTTACACCAAGTGCTATCTTTGATTTTTAAAATTTGCAAAAGAGATTTTTTTTGATCGGTAAATTTGGTTATAAGCTCTGTAAATGTTCCGATTAACGTAACACATCCTCTAAAGGAGTATTTTTTATATATGTCGATAATTATTATGCACGTGTATTCACATGTGTTGGATCTTATAACAATTTAATTGATACTAAAATGTTAAAAACGTTGGTAAATATCAAAAAAAGGAAATCCGTATAGTTAAAAACAAATAAAAATGAACAATAGTTGAACATGGTCAACACGAATATGATTAATCATTAATTATTGATTAAATCAATACTTTAAAAATGGAATGAACGGATAATCCATATTGCATATGTTTAATTAAAAATGTTTCTACGTGCGTATTTTTGAAAAATGAAAAACGCACCAAAACAGAAATCTTCGTTCTGATACTATTTCAACTTTTTTTGTGCAACCGGTTCATTTTTAAACTAAAAATCAAATAAAAGTAACCACCTACACTAAAGAAACACATTAATAACACATAGCACATCAATATAAAAATTCCAAAGACAATCATTTCATATGTTTTGTTATATATGGTAGAATTGACTGCACTATTAGTCATTTTACTTGAATAAAATTTATTATTTAATTATTATTATCATTATTATTACTATGTATATATATATTTTTAAAAAAGAGTACCCCGTTATCGTAATAAATGCATGGAATTGGAATCAATAAAGATACAATTCAATAGGAACTCTCAATGTATTTGAATATTTTTAAAACACATAAAAACGATTATCTTGATATCCAGTCTTTATTTATAGTTATTAAGTCCCCTTTCTTATTAGTTTTGTTCACCTTTAACATAATTTATTATAATAAACCGGTTGTCACTTGTCACAAAACCAACATCTGAACAATTACAGCGTCGGAAAATGTTTGGTCAAACAGAAAAACAGTTTTTACTTCTATCGTTTACTCAGTTTAGTCTGTTATCTGTACTGTATTTTGAAGGTTTTTAAAAATGAAAAATTATGTGTTTCAATATGAATTAATTTATCGACAGAATTCTGCAAATATCGCTCTTTTAGAATAAAGAACCATTTTTTACAATTATAAACTAATTAAAGGGTCTATAAAATATTTTCGAGTGGATCTTTTTTTCGTATTTATTAATAGCATATAAAAACGTAATTTTTAGTTTCCACGAAAACGCTTCATTGCAATAGGCATACTCCTTGTACTCGTACATCACGAAAAGCATTCAATTTTGACTGTTAATTAGTCCAGTACGTACTTTATATGAAGGGACCGTCGTATATTATTTCCTATGCGTTTATTTACATTTATTAGTGATTTTAGAACAATTTTTTGTGTTTTATGTCTGAAAGAAAAGGTTATAAATAATACTGTATAGTACCCAGATTTACAGCAAATATAAAATTCACGCCGTCAAAATCCTTCAAAAAACCGCGCGACATAACGGTTCATGCAAATAGTAAGCAAAAATGCCAAACATTGTGGTCGAACATGAATTTTGACGACACGATAGTCACGATCAATCATGGCGCGTTTACGTAGAGATGTATTTTTAACATTTTTATTTTAAAATTGTGAAAGAAAATATTTTTCCACAATATCCATATTGATTTTAGAAAATTCAATTATTTTTTCTAAATACATTTCACATATTCTCATCGGTATTCATAGTACGCAAAATTTCCCTATTGTTAGATGAACTGTATACATAAGTACATGTTTCAACCAGGAATATTTACTAACAGAGTACGTTACTAAATTATAGAAATTGCTTCATTAATTTATGCTTTATTAAATTATCATGTTGAGAACTTATATAAACTTTAAACAACATTAAAAAAATTTAACCAAATTTTTTAAGAACATATTTCTTTAAATTAACTAAAAATATTTTAATGCTTTCTATTTTTCTTTTCCGGTAACTCATTTTACAGCTTCGATCCCTTGTACAATGACTTTTGAGACTCTGTTTTTCTTCTCATTGGTAATCTTATCTTTTTTTAATCCCGAATTTCATATGTACAACATTGTTGCTTAAATTTATATTAAAATTTTTGTTTTATTTATCCCCTTAATTATTTTACAAATAAAAATTGCTACATTTTACTTTATGTTTTCACAGTTTCTCACAAGCAAGCTGATTTTTTGGTTCATTCTTTCTAATATACATTTTTTTTGTATATTCCTCAAATTTTAAAGAAGTTGTATATTTCCCCCTCATTAAATAAAAAAAAAGAATGGAAGAACAGTAATTTATCGGTTTACATATGATTATTTTATAGATAAGAACACTATTCATTAAATCTATTACATTTAATAATCTTCCCATAAATACATTTTTTGTGACATTTAGAGAATGTGTTATAGAATTTAAATATTAATCTAAATAAACTCCGAGATACTTTATTTTATCCAAAAAAATTATGGCTAGATTATAAATATTATTATTGTTTCCTGAGGGTATATCAGTGGCAGGACATTACAGAATTTAATATATATGTATATATATATATATATATAAATATCATAAAATATTTTTCCCCAGTATATTAATTTTGTTTTTATGATATTTAATTTCAATTGGTTCACTTTTAACCATTTTGAAATATTTACTATATCATAATTAATCTTATTAATCACTGTTTTATAATAATTATCTCCTGATACGTAAACTAGTGCATCATCTGCAAATAGTTAGATTCTGCAATATTTAAGAGATTCACCGATGTCATTTATATACATGATGAACAATATAGGCCCTGTATATTATCATTTCCTTTCCGCACAAAGTGATGCATAGGACACTGCATTGATAAACCAAATCCAGCGTATTCAGATCATCTGTAACAAAAGTAACGCGATCAGTCATCGCCTTCAGGTCCCAGTCTAGTTACAATGAAATGTCGCATTTAAACATTCTTTGAAATAAATATTTCACATCCACCCTGTCAGAAATCGAGCCCAGGAATTTACGAATCGATACGGTATACTTTATCCACTTGGACACTGGACACAGAAAGTAGAAGAGTACAAGCAAAAGTACATTTGTACAAGATTCGTATAAACTTTAAAATATGTTTCTTAAAACATATGATTGTTCCTTGAACATATGATTGTTGTATCATTACTTATGATCGTTCTTGAATATATTTTAATTAAGATTTGTACTTACCTAAAGTATTTTATCATGCTTTCGTTTTTTCTACACAAATATAATGGTACTAAAATATACCTTTGAAATCGGTAAACCGCATCGCTACTAGTGCTGTGATACAGTTATACTTTATGAAATTTAATAATCCACCGTTTTGGCGTTTTCATTATAAATTGGAGAGTTCGAATTGAAAAATCCGCATTGAAAGTAAATTGTACACTTACCACTAGAGTACCCGCGCTTAAATTTTTACCTCAATGCTCGGACGCCCTACTATAGAAGCCTGAAATAGTGTTCGATTTTTTACAGCCTAAAAAGCCTTATCAAGTTCGTGAATATGTAAACGAGTGTGATTATGAATGAATAAATAAAAAAATCTAAAGTAAATATATTTCGTTTGTAGCACGGATTTTTAAAGTGAATTTCCGCAATTTGAAAGCATTTTTAGAGTGTCAGGTGTTTACTAATTATTTTAAGTATTTTTACAGAGCACAAATGTAAAAAAAAACTTGTCGTTATTTGTTTGACAAGAGACAGTACTACCTAATTGTGTTTACAAAAGATACAGTCTCAACTACTTGTATTTTTAAAATAAACAGTATTACTTACTTGTTTTTACAAAACATTATTTCTTTTGAAAAAATGTAAGGTTTGAATTACCAATTATTTTTTATATCTTCATAGAGTTGGGTAATTTCAGCAACTAAATAATTACAAAATCATATTTCATTAGTTAATCACTAAAAGCACAATTTTTTGTCTTCCTCCAAGAATGCTTCAAATAGATAAGTCGTTCGCGATTTTTAAGCATCAGCATTTAAATTATATTACGCGACTTGTCTTTTTGTTGCATTCGTGAATGAGGATACAAAAATGTGTTTTTAGTGGTTAACTTTAAAGTCCTGATTTTTAAGTTACCTACTTGAAGTAATTACCCCGCGATATTAAATGGTGAGTACAAATTATCACCTTGAAATAACTAACGATTAGTATTTTAACCTTAATGAATATCACATCTTAAAGCTAAGTGAATTATAATCTTTATAATAAACGATTACAAGTTCAGAACTATTTAGGTCAATAACACGAATTATTGACTCAGATGTGATTATCTTTTTTAAAAATTAATGTGACCAAATTTAATCTCGCTGGTGTCACTTAACAGCATTATAATGATTTTCAAATAAAAAAAAATATATCATCACCCTTGCAGAAGTAAGCAACCATTTGGTTTTTTTAAATATTTTATTTTTGTAAATTTTATTCGTTCTAAAAATGTATTTTAGTGGGCTAATATGTCTTCTTGGTCATACTGATCATCGTGGCTTCGGATATGACAGGGTTTAAAGAACACCCTGTTAAGTACGTATGTGTCGAATATTCTATGGTTATAGTATTTATAGATAAAGAAGAACATAATAATACAACCTAACGGCGTTAATCATTTACAGTTTAGGTAATAAATACCAGTAGTAAAAATATATTGAGGTTACTTGGCTCGAGTATTGTGATGTCCTTTACGTGTTTGTTCCGCTTTCCGATAAGGATCGATGTAAATAAAATATGTGTTTACACAAGCATCCATGATAAATATTGATTACTATGCCATGTATTAAACATTAGGAACAGATGCATTAATTCTGCAATCGTGTAATACAAACGTTATGTAGAATATTGAAACATACGTAAATGGTTAACTAGTGGGAGTACTCATTGTATATATTATAGAATAGGAATTATAAAACGAAAAACTTTGTATCTACGTTTATATTGATTACGTAAGAGTAGGTAGATTATTTCATGACATCTAAGTAACCTTGGATATTTGATCTGATTTTTTAATGTTCCTGTTTGATTCGTGACTTTTGTTGTTGCGCGAGTTGCGATATAAAAAAACGCAAAGTTCAATATTATGTTTGATGATTTTGACTTAATTCTTAATAGACTCACCAATTATTGATGAAAAAATATTTATAATTTTAACAATTCGATGATTCTAAATTGTGACTGTTCACAGATGGTGGTTTAATTAAGATTTCGAAGAACTAATGCACTAAATCAAATATTATACATGTGTCACAATAGATACCTTACCTACTTATTTAATTAAATAGGCATCTTAAAAAACCTTTTTAATTAATTTTAGCTTATTTTTACTGCAGATATATCTTTTTTTTTCATATAATAATGCATGTTTTTATCCGAATAAAATTTAATGGTGTTAAATTATTTTAAAGGTTTTACTTCGTTAGTGGGTTTTTTTCATTTATCGACCTGTAGTTATTTGAATAAATAAATAAATTATTCTTAAATATAATTCTTTATTATGTCACTAAATTCATTACTGCGAAACCGTTCAATTTTGCCCTGAACGGATATTTTGCCCAAACAGTCTAATCTATGATCAACCTTTAAAAAAACATATTTACATTTTATTTCGGTAAATTTGGTACCAAACATCCATCCAGGGCAAAATTGGACTGTTTCGTGGTATATCAAAAACGTGGGTATAATTTCCAGAGGATTAGAACTACAAACACATCTGCGGTTATTATAAAAAGAATGTTCAGAATTCAGAATTCGAAATGAAACAATTAATTTAGATTCAATTCATGATTTTTTAATAACGTAATATGAATGAAGGGTTGAAAATAACTTTAAATTATGTAAAATATGAGCATCGTTTTACATATTGTACCTTTATATTCTGAATTGAAACGTAATTAAAACACTGCTATTGCGTAATTATTTATTTAAACCCGTTGATTTTAAAATGCAATTAAAATTTTATGTAAATAAGTCCAAAATTATTTGTTTACAATTTCAAACAACGCACGTTGTAATTATGATAGCGTTTTAATTCAATCAAATTGAAAAATTGACGTAATAACCTTGGATTATATATACACTTATTGTTGTTCTTTTTTCAATCTGCTATCTTTCTGAACAATCTGATTTCTATATTACTGCATAAAATAAGTATGAAAGGATAGTACACAAGTCATGATGATCTTGATTAAAAAAATGAATATTGTTTTACAATTGATTTGTTATAAATAAATTATATTGTAAAACTATAAACCTCAAATATAGAATCCAACAAAGCAGATGTACCAAATCAATGCATTATTCATCATTAACTGCGAATAAGTTAATGATGATGAAATATATTTTAAATGATTATGATAAAATTATAAATAAACTTATCAATGAAACTTCTTGGTTTAGTTTTACTTTTTATTATTTTGACCAACGAGCGCTTTTGCCTAAGTAGGCATCTTCAAGACTTGAAGATCAGAAGAAGACCAGTCTTGAAGATACCTACTTAGGCGAAAGCGCTCGTTTGTCAAAATAATAAAAAGTAAAACTAAACCAAGAAGTTTCTTTATTAATTTTATTTATATTTTTATCATAATCATTAACTATGGAGTTTTATCAAGAAATATCAACAAAAAACATCAATATATTTTAAATCTTATTTTTTCATAAATTTTATGATATCACAAAACGCACATTTTAAAGTTTTAATATAATACATTTAATGTTATTTATAGATTCGTGAAGGAAACAAAAACTTTTTTATACTATCTACATTTCTCAAAAAAAATCATTCCTAGTATTTTTTATTTATTTATTAATAATAAAAAGAATTAAAAATTAAATTGAAAATAGTAATGGGTAAAATGTTCTTCTTCAGGCACGGAGATTCCGGGTTTCTTCCGAGAATAACCTTTTTTTATCACGTTGATTGTAAGTTTCGTACATTTTATTTTAAATAAAAAATACCTATGACATTTAGTGATTTGGAAGGGTGTGGACGACGTATTAGCCTGTATCCACACATACATCCCTTCCTCCCATTTAATCTGCTTAGAGTTTTTTAACATTCGTTTTTCTATTTGTTTCAGGTGACGAGGTGATCACAGTCAATGGAGTGGCAGCCAACGGATTGACTCATGCTCAGGCTGTCCGATTGTTTAGGGATGTTCGCCGAGGGGCGGTCAGATTACAAGTGAGGAGGCGGGTAGCGGGGCACACCCCCACTCCTACTCCGGGAGGGTCGCCTCCTCCAAGACCTAGCAAAGCTCAAGCAACTAGATAAAATATAATTATTAAAGAACCAAAAAACGGCTCTACTTTGTTACATCATAGTCAAATTGATTTTTATATTTTTGATATTATTGACACTGGAAAAAGTGTTTATGTTTGTAAATGCATTCATTTTGTAATTATTTTATTATTTTGTTTGCACAACTGAATTATTTATTCGTATTTATCAGTTTTAAAATGACCAAACAATATTCTAAACAAAACTCACATACGAATTATATTATGTTTTTTGGCATTTATTTTCTCCTTTATGTTTTTATTAACATATTTTTTATGATGTAATAACTTATATTTACATTTGAGTTATTTATTTAAAATACTTAGTACACTTCCGCTTATTTGTTTGACACAAAATTTTTTTTAAGTGATTTTTAATCCTGATATTATTATTTTTATAATAACGGATAACTTATGCAACTAAAATGTAATTGCGAATTTTATTTATAATTCGTTCATATTTATATCCTTTGCAATGTTTTGTGTTCTTCGGTGTTTCAACACATAATTTAATAAGCCTGGTATCATTTGTCTTGAAGATGGATCAGTCATTCCAAAACCAGTAAACAGTAACTAGGTACAAACAAATGTTATAATGGTGTTTAGTAATACTAAATATATTTTATTTTAATTCACTTCAACAATACTGCAGCTCCGGTAAAAACTCATAGTGTTTACTCAACGTTAATTGTACTGACTTTAAAATTATAACGTATGGCATTATTTAATCCTTAATGACGGCTTACATGATATTATATGATGCAAGTTTTTACGTACATAATTTCAGAAGAAAAAAAGTAATATTTAACTCATTTATTTTTGATTTATTTATTGTTATTTTTTTTGTTTTTTACAATAAACATAAATGATAAAACAGAACATTAAAAAATAAAGCATATTTACATAACAATGAAAAACATATTAATAGTAAAAATAGTAAACAAAAAATCCCACAAAAGCATGGCCTGTTCGTGGATGTACAAGAAAATGTTTATGAATTTTTGCTCCTATAATAAATAACGGACAGTAATAATATTGTTGTGTAACATAAGAAATAAAAAAATATGATATTCTGTAAAAGATAATAAATATTTCAAATAAACCTTTTGATAAAATAAAACATGCATTTATTGGATGCATTTTGAATTTTAAAATAAGTCAATCAAGAGAATTGTATTTATTTTTATATATATTTAAATCACTCTTAGGTATTGGAAATGATTTTTGAAAAAAGTTAAGATTTTGAACTGAAAATGCTAAAGAGACAGAAACCAACGTACCAACATTTAAACCTATAAATGAACATGTTTTTTTTTAGGTATATGCATATATTGCAACTTTAATTTGTGCTTTTGCTTGTAAACTCCGTCTTTTTTATTAGTTGATTAAGCACAGAGGCTTTTATTAATATTTTTATAAATGGCTCTTAATATTATTTGATGTTTTACATTCGTACACATTTAATTAATATTGACAAAATAACTCATTATTTTCACTTACAAGAAATGTATGGCTATAATTGGTCGAAATCTTGTGGTAATGATGCTGACAATGGAGAAGAGATCGGAGAATCACTCTTAGCTCTACATTTTGAGATTCATATTTCTAAACAGTTATTCAGATATGGAAAATGGTAAAAAAATCAAAATGCATACTTAAATAAAACAATCATAAAAAAAATCTACTGATTTTCTTAAGAGCCAGTCCATTTTTTTCGGATTTATTTATTGATATTCTCTATGTATAAAATTAATAATAAGATAATCAATATTAATAACTGAAAATTTTAAACGCCTAACATATTTTATTTTATTTTTTTACCTGTTGAAATTTAAAATATTTTTACATCAATATTGCCTAATTTGCAAATAAAGACAGGCGTCCAAAAATACATTTACTCGGCATTGCCACAAGTATTAAACTTTCGTATAATACAAAGGTCTACATTTTAAAAAAATCAAACAATTTTAACAAGGTTTTTCAAATCTAAAGATCTATTTTACAAATGTCTAAAATCAAAAGACACAAAAACAGCATTTAATATTTTAATATTCTATCGTCAGTTTCATTACATTATAAGAACATATTTCTAAAGCAATTTTGTCAGATGTTACGTTGTTTGCTTTGGCGCGAGTGTTAAATATAATAGAATCTTTATTTATTTAATCTATCTAAGCCACCTTTTCATATTTTATCTTAAAGGTTCCCATCTGCTAGTCAGCTTAAACATTTTGACCATTGATACACTCGAATTTTCCACATTTATGTATTTTTTTTTTTTAAATTGGCCTTTTTAATTTAACCTATTTTTTTACCACAAAACAGAATAAAATATGTTTTAATTTGTATGTAATTATTTATGTGGCAGGTTATTTTAACATTATACTACAAAACAATGTAAAAATTTTATGTTATATGTTACCTACCTGTGCTTTGTAATAAGTAAATATATAACACAGTGAGAGTTTGGACACATCACCACGGTGCGGCGCCGTGCCGCGGTACGGTGCCTTGTACGATACGATGCCGGCTCACGGCGTACCCGCTCGGCAGTTGATGTTTGTCAAAATATTCCTATTACGGTTAGTATTCAAACTTGCAGTTTTTGCCTAGATTTGGACCGCGAGGGACGTATTCTTAATAACAAGAGACATCTAGACAAAATATGCAAGTTTGAGTACGAACCGTAATACAAATATTTTGAGAAACATTAACTGCCGAGCGGTACGCCGTGAGCCGGCGCGGAGTATCGTACAAGGCAAGCCGGCGTGGAGCACCGTAAACGGCACTGTACCGCGGCACGGCGCCGCACTGTGATGATGTGTCCAGACCCTAAGCCAAAAACTAAACCTATTTAGAATAATAAATCATTTTAATTATGTTATTAAGCGTTCTAAGGTATTTCTCTACAATCATTTTTTAAATTATTTTTATTTTATGTCTATTTACTTGACCTAACTGAGAGTAATCATCTCGAGGCTGTTTAGGTACATGGTCGTATTTATATAATTCGCTTTTTAATTAAAACATATTAATTTAACTTTTATTTTTTTAAATAAGGAAACAATTTTACTACATAATTGTGAAATTAATGTTATAGTAAGGACGTTCTAAGAACGCTGATTTAAAAAAATCATTAACACGAGCATCTTGCTCTACTAGAGAGGTAGCAACTTTAAATAAATACATTTTATCATGTTTGTCATTATCTTTATTATAATATTTATTTATGTGCATGAAATAAAATGAAGTTTACCAATTAAAATAATTATATTTTTGATACATGAAAATTTATATGTTAAATAAAAAATCTAATTTAATAACAAATTGTGTTTAGTATGCACTCCCTGTTTTATTTATTTATTATCATATTATATACATTAAATTATACATTTATACAAAGCTCCTTTCACTATCTAACTAGGGTTATTTACCCCGTTCTAAGCAAGTCAAAAAAAATATATATATAAAACAGTTATTAATATATAGAATCAATAATAAAGGTAAAAAGACATGGTGAAAATATAGCATAAAATATAGGAATATATATATTTAAAAAAAACAACATACTAAAAATTAAAAAAACAATAAAAACTCGGTAAAATACGAAGTAAAAACAAATACACAGTAAAAAAATATATAGGTATGGATATCAACAAAAAAAATTACAAAATACGTTATAAAAACAAAGTAAAAGATGTAATAAATAAAAATGTAAATATACAGTAAAAAAAACATAGTATAAAGTACAAATTTTATATTTGAAGCACTAACTTTGGGTTTATTTATTATATCAAAGTAAAAAGTAATGAGGATCTTCAATAATTCGATCAATAAAAAACTAAGAGCATATAATTACAATTTAAATAAGAACATGTGTTGGCCATCTAACAGCCCAATCAACCCCTCAAACTCTTTGCGACCAATTTCGCTGAGGAAAGTAGTCAGAAAATCCTTAAGCTTATGGCTCTTACAATATTTCCATGGTTCTGGCATTATAAATATTATACAGCTTTTGTTATATGTAGGATTATTATCTCTGTGGTAAAGAATTTCTAACCATTTGTCGGGAAATCAAATCGCTAGGTACTAGAACTCCAAGTCTCATAATGATAAGAAACTGATGGATGCATATCTCTGTTAGTATGAGTGACCACCACCTTAGTGAATATTGCTCTCTGATATCAAGCACTGCTAATTCCTTGATCAAAGAATCACTCTGATATCTGTTAGGCTTTTTCAAAATGGTACTTATCAATGTCTTTTGTGCTTTTGCTGCTGGGTCCACCTGTGTTTTGGTACAGCCACCCCAAGCAATTACACTATACGTCATGACAGAGTTTACCAGATGTCTGTTCCTCTGAGATTGTTACCTAAATGGCTTATTCAAACACAAAAAACTTAGATGTCAAAAAGAAACAGAAAATATTATAAAATAAAATAACGAAGAGAAAACTTGATAAATGTGATGAAATATTTATACCCGTTTACAATGTTTACCTGTTATTATACAAAAAAATATCATCAGTAAATATCACATTATTACAATAAATAAGTATAACCAGCAACTATCGTAATTGAAATGACAATATTTTGAGTTTGTACAAACTTTTGTAGACAATGGCTGGATTCAACTCCATAGGGAACTTTTTATATTAACATATTACAACAGAGATGAAGAACATTTAAGAGAATGTAATATGGAAGTTCAGGCATCTACAGGGATTATGACCTGTCATTGGCTGGTTTAAGTGGCCACTTTATACACTGTATAACTTTCACCATTCTGCCCATATTTGACAATCTATATTCCTTCAATTCTTTCATCTGTTGATGTTTGTAAAGTTAAAGAGCTGAAACTTTTATTTATGCGGGTGAGATTCATCTAATTGAATTATTTCACCTACATACTAGGCAACGCCTGAAAATCTTATTTTTTCAATTTTTATACTTCTTCATGGACCAGGTGGATTTATCAACAATATTTTGAGTTCGTCCAAATTTATGTAGACAAGGACTGGGGGTAAAGTGACCACTTAAACCAGCTATTGACAGATCATAAGCCCTGTAGATGCCTAGACTTCTATTTTATCTTTTCTTAAATGTTCTTCATATTTGTTGTAATATAAGAATAAAAGTATGTTCCATATTACTCATTCTATTGCTAATGCATATTTCAAAGTAACTTGTATTAAAATATTAAATTATTTATTTACTTTGTTAAATCATAGGCTGTGAGATGTTTTCAAATTAATTTTTGTTTTATTTATGACCCTACTGACACAAAAAATACCTATTAATTATACGTTAATTTATGCCATATCCGTTTGTGAAGACCACACCTCATTATGGCATAAATACGAGGTCTGAGACTTCAAACGAACCAATGCATTGTAATCTTCAGTCCTAGTTATGTATACTTGATTTTGTTTTATTCAAAGTAATAAGACACGGGTCCGTGAATGCAAAAATCTAAGTTTCAAAATCAACCATATCTATGGAATTTGCTCCGTGAAATAAGAAATTTAAAATCGTACTATTTCTATGGAAATTTTAACTTTGCGATAAGGATAATATCTTACACAAACAACTCGACTGTTAGCAGTTCGCCATTGTTCCGAGTTCTGGTATTTTGACGACAAGAGGCGCTGTATGTGGTATTATGGTAAGTAAATTATGTTTGCGGGTGTAATAGGTTAGAACGGAACAGAATTCTTGCTGGAAAGTGCTTCCTTTACGATTCATTGTTATTACTCAATATAGACGAATATAATGTTAACGCGCATTTCAGAAACGTTCATGTTTTCAAGAAACTCAGAAATCATGGTGCAGAAATTATTTAAGTACACGCGAGTATATACGTTTCTACGAAAAACTTTGTTGGTTTATATACATTATAGCAATTTCTTTCAACCAAAATTATGCATTTAGGTTAAACAATGAGATTATAATTTTCTTTTGTTTTGAGGTTTCATTGTTTAAATGAAAATGTTTGTGTTCTTATGATTCTTTATTAACATTATTACTATTGCTTATCATGACGCCGAAAATTTTAATTCGGCTTATCGGTGATCTAAGCTTATATAATCTACCACCAGAGGGCAAAAGATGCAAAGAGATGGATGACGCCAACTTGTGGACGCCACTATTAGAGACCAGGCAGATTGAATTAACGATGGTATCGAAGCAAACTCTAATATTTGTTTATAAATTATAAAATTATTGATAAAATCGGATTATTACTTACTAGTCGTCATACCTTTATATTTTATATTAAATAGGAATAACAGTGGGGTTCTATCTGATCAACCAAATAACTGTGTGAAAATAAAAAAATAATATTTGTGTTAGAACGAGGTTTGAACATCGAATATTCGATCCGTGAATCCGCGGACTGTTGCAGTATAAGTAATGATTTAGATTATTTTTTGTTCTTTGAAACATTGGTATATCGTGAAAATGTAATAACATAACCGAGAAAATTTGAATAGATAAATATTGGTACTATTTTAAACTATGAACTACTCCATGAACAATATTTTGAGTATACTTGATATTACAATTATTGTACACCGCAAGACAAAAAAAAATACGAGTTTACCTGCTACCGCGCCCCTTGACTTTACTGAACCCTTTTTCTAAGAAATCCTTTATCGATACCTCTTTCTTTTGTTTAATAAATTAAGGACACTATGTGTCACCTTTCTACAATATTTACATTTTAAAATGTCTCAACAGTCTTGTTTTACCCGCGTTTGAGTGAACATAACACAACAATCATGGAAAGTGCAAAGCAAATGTCGATTGCGATAAAATCCAAAATAATCACATTGTCGCAAGAAAACATATCTAATTGTGAAATATCTCGTCGAGTTGGGTATTCAGAAGGTGCAGTGAGGTTTTTATTTAAAAAAATCCAAGAAACTGGATCCATAGAACGGAAAAAAGGAAGCGGACGGGGGCGCGTGACATCTGCCCGAGATGATCGCTTAATAAAAAAAATTGTTATGCGCGATCGATTTTTAACGGCACCTGAAATACACGCAGAGGTGCAGTCTACCAGCACATCAACATTTTCAGTAAAAACAGTGTCCAGGCGGCTGTTGGAGCATGGTTTCCAAGCACGGAGTCCCACAAAGAAACCATTACTCACGGACAAAATGAAGAAGGCTAGACTGGATTGGGCGAAAGAGCACCAGAATTGGACCTTGGAGGATTGGCAAAATGTTGTTTTCTCTGATGAATCAAAATTCAACCTTTTTGGTCCAGACGGCAGAAAGATAGTTCGACGAAAACGTGGGGAAAGATATCATCCGTCGTGCGTCACTCGAACCGTTAAACATTCACCCTACGTGATGATTTGGGGGTGCATGACAGCATACGGTTTAGGACCTCTAAATTTTGTACAGGGTACGATGAATGCCATTCAGTACAAAAAAGTGTTAAAAAAACATATTATTCCAACAATCGAGGACATTACGCAGTATACCGCGGACCCAATTTTTCAGGACGATTCTGCGCCGTGCCATAGAGCCCGCACTGTGAGTACAAATATATATATTTTTAAATGCATTTTGTGACCACATGATAAATAATTTATTGTTTTTTTATAGATCAATGAATTCAAGGAGAAAATTGGCTTAAAATCGTTGACGTGGCCCGGGAATAGCCCTGATTTGAACCCGATAGAAAATTTATGGGCGATTATGAAAAAAAAAGTCGGGAAAAAAAATCAAAAAACATTGAGGAATTAAAAAAAAACTTAATTCAAGTTTGGGAAGAAGAAATAACATCAGAAATTTTAGATTCGCTTTACGCTTCTCTAAATAATAGAATTTTACATGTTATAAAAAATAAAGGTGAATTCACTAAGTACTAAATATTTTTAAATGTTATAAATATGTTTAAATGTAAAATACTTTAATTTAAAATAAAGCGATAAGAACCTACTTCTTAAATATGAATTAAAAAATAACATGTCTTTTATTATTCCATCACAAACACTCGACCATAAATGAACCGTTATGGGTCTCTAAGGTTCGGGTAATCTGATACCTGATATATAATGGCAATTTCTAAGTACAATTCATGAGTAAGATTTTTTATTTTAACCTTGAAATAACGAGTAGTCATCACATATGTCAAACAATATAAAAAAAACTAATTAAATATCAAGAATAATTCATTATATGTCAATTTTAGTTTTTTTTGAGAACTCGTAAATTTATTTGTCTTGCGGTGTACATACGAGTGTATTGGGTCGAGTTAAAATCACAAGTCAGAAAAAAAAAAAAAAGAAATCATATAATTTACTATTATAATATTTAGAAGTGTGTGGATTTATTATTTACAGAATTGACTACCGGTATTTTACACGTGTTGCATATTACGAGTACGAGTACCACCAATAATGTCACAAACACAAAATTATGAGTACATGAAATACCTACAACATTATTATGTTTACTGTTTCAAGTACAGACTACAGATTCCCGGAAAAGAAGAACAGATAGATATTGGATTGAAGGACAACTACTACTACTACCATCACAGCATTATCTCGTAGGGGTAGGCGAAGAGGATATACCGCCACAAACTTCTATCCTGACATACATTCCCAGCTTTTTCCACATTCATTCATCTTTTTGTACATAATCTTTAGTTATGTGTGGTTTTGACATGATTAGACTTGAGATTTCGGTTTATTTGATAATGTCACGTCTTTTTCGTCCTGCATTGCCGTTCATTCTTGCTATTTTTGTTATTTTTTCGCCATCTATTTGTTCAGGGTGACTACACCATATTAGTGACCCTTCATTATCTTGTCAATTAATTAAACTTGTCTCAGATTAGCACTCTCGCCTGATTTTATAATTCGTAACTCTGTCATACATTGATTTCCCACACATTCGTTGAAGGACACTCTTATGCATATATTTTTAATGTAAGGAACTGTTGGCGTTAAAGTGACTTATACATAAAGTCCCATTACGTGTTTATTGTTATCAGTAGCAAAAAATAAAGACAATGTGTCAAGTGAAGTTTTCTAAGACAATAATGTGAAGTGACGTTTTCTATTGTGATGTTACAAACCTACAAACATAATCATCGCGATTTGTAACGAAGATTGATGCCAAATTGCTAACAACTCAACCGCGTAGATTGTCCTATATAACACTTTGAGCGACAAATTGAACATGGGTATTCTAATAGAAATTTAATCATAATTTCAATCAAGTTATATCTACAAGTGTAGCGGACTCAAATTGGTTCACTTTAATCGGTGTATTACCAATATTTAGACATATCAATTGCAATTAGCTCATAAACATAGAGGCTCGAGAAGAGGCCTAATTAAAATTATGAATCACGGATCACCGCATAAAATCAATAAATTGTATTTTTTATATTATAACAGTTCATAACGAACAGTAAAAATAATGAAAAACAATTTGTTGGTCAATCAAAAATGATGTAGATGTTTTTTGTTGATATTTCTTGATAAAACTCCATAGTTAATGATTATGATAAAATTATAAATAAACTTATCAATGAAACTTCTTTGTTTGGTTTTACTTTTTATTATTTTTTTGACCAACGAGCGCTTTCGCCTAAGTAGGCATCTTCAAGACTGGTGAATTGTTTACAACGTTTTTATACTATTTTAACATATTTTGGAGATAAGATCAAATAAGTATTTTAACAGGAGACAGAAAACATAAACTTCCCTGTCAAAAAATCGACATTCTATAGATAAGTAAACTTTCCTGTCAAAAAATCTAAGTATTGTGTTAACTTTATCTGTTAAAATGTGTATTTCTCATTCTGTTGTATTTCCCCGTGTGTTCTTTTCCCACTTTTTAAATAATAAGAGCTTAATCCCAATTTCGGTCCAAAAACTCCCATAAATGAACTGTTTAGCAAACTAGTTGTAAATTGTATGTTTTCTGTCCCCTGTAAAAATACTTGTTTGATCTTATCTCCAAAATATGTTCAGAATAGTATAAAAGCTGTAAACGTTGTAAACAATTCACCAGTCTTGAAGATGCCTATTTAGGCGAAAGCGCTCGTTGGTCAAAAAAATAATAAAAAGTTAAACCAAACCAAGAAATTTCATTGATAAGTTTATTTATAATTTTATCATTATCATTAACTATGGAGTTTTATTAAGAAATATCAACAAAAAACATCAATATCATTTTTGATTGACAAACAAATTGTTTTTTATTATTTTTACTGTTTGTTATGAACTGCTACCATATGAAAAATAAAATTTATAGATTTTATGCCGTGATTCGCGATTTATAATTTTAATTAGGCCTCTTCTCGAGCCTCTATGTTTATGAGCTAATTGCACCACATAAAACTAACGTTACCTAACTCTTAACTGGCGTCCGTGCCCCTTTGGACCTATGGTAATTTTTGTTTATTCCACTAATCTCTTGTTTTTTGCGGAAGTGACCCCCCCTCCTCAATACCTTCCTTTGGTCGAGGTGCAAACGTGCTAGTGAGAAGACGTGTCAATTGGGCCAGTGAAAATAGCATTAGTGTGTGGGTCCAGCGGGGCTAAGACGCCATTTACGTAACTTTTTGTTTTGTGATATATACATCATGGACAAGCAAGTTGCCGGCCCAAGCGGTACTAGGGCTCGTACTTCAGACCAAAAAGATGAAATAGAACTTGGCTTCCCGAAGAACTCAATGATAATTATCCTACATTATCATCAGTGGCTGAGCGACAAGTCCTGGAGCTCAATAATAGGAAAAAATGTTTCGTGTGTCCTTCTAGCAACCGTGCAAAGACAATTCATTTATGTTTCAAGTGTAAAAATCCCATTTGCAACACATGCACTGTCAGAGTATGTAAAATCTGCTTCAATTAGTTAAAATAATTGTGTATTTTACCCATTGTTATTTCTATGTCGTTTACGTTTTAAGATTGGTTTTTAAAATATTTTTTCTTAAAAACATCCTTCTATTGTAAGAATATGTGGTCAATTTGAAAAAAAAAATGTGGTAAGTTTCATCAGTCTAATCACTACCTAAATTCTGTTTTGACATTTTTCATTTTGTCAACATTCTTGTTTAAGACTAATTAAAGTCTGTATTTTGTAATTTAAAGATTATTTATTTACAAATTAACAGAAAAAGAATCATGTTATTTTAAACAAAAATCAACATTTAAATCGTAGGTAAGAAATTTATTAAAAAAATATATTTTTAAAAAGGGGTGGGTCCAACGGCGCTTGGACGCCAGTAACGTAATTTTTTTACCACGACGCCAGTTAAAAGTTAATAAGTTTAAATTATTATATTTTTGCATTTACTTCAAAAGGGATTGTTTTATGTATTATGCTAGTTCCTGGAGGTTATTTGGTTTATTTTGTCGAAAACGCAATGGTTGTATAATTTTAATTTAATTTAACTACCCATTTTTGTGCCACTAGCCCTTAACAACAGATAAGGGGAAAATTGAAGCATAAAAGACTCGGGTTCAAGAAACAATATATCAAACAAAATTATTGTGATCACCCTAGAAATTGCATTTGAAACCTGAAAATAATACTTATGTTTCAAGAAAATTAAAACAGCCATGATCGGTGCAAACATGCCAATAAGGTTAGTAGCACATTTATGCATGTATGAATGTAAGTAATACGATCATACCACAAAAAAGAAAAATACGCTAGAACTTTGTTTTTCGCGGTTTTGAACTAACGCGGTCCCAAAATTAAGTAAAAAGGAGAATTAAACATTAATTAAACAATGCGTAATAGTAATATAATCATTACACTATTCGTAATCGGCTTCGTGGTGTGATCAGCATGTTTGACTACTATGCAAAAGGTCTCAAGTTGGAATCCCGACATGGTTGACATGAAATATTTATTGTAAAGGGTGTTTTTACTCCAAATTATTTCATAGTCCCTGGACTGGTACCTGAAACGTAAGACATATTATCTTGGCTTCATGTAACAAAAATGATCAAGAAACGCTGCGATGGGTGTACCAATGCAGTGCCCTATGCACCATTAGGTGCGGAAAGGAAATAATGATGAAGATGACAATTAATAGTAGACATTTTTTTTTTAAATACCAATTTGATTTTTACACAAAGAAACCCATCCAGCATTGTTTTATTTTGTACCCTTTTTTTTAAAATTGTTTTTTATTTACATTTTACACGATACTTTGTGGAACATATCCCTTGTGTAAAAATAGGGTCCAGTGTAGTGTTTTACTTGATATTACGTATTCGTATTGTGTTAAAGGTTTATCATTGACAATAAAGTAAGTATGACTCAAGAATTTATATGTATATACAATGTACACACATAGGTAGGGGCAGTACACACATGTGTAGTGGTAATAAATTTATCGCAAACAATAATAATATTAACTTCATCTTGAAGTCGGACACATTGCGAATGGAGGGAGATAAAATCACATATCCGTGAGAAACATGACTGCCATTAGACAATAAAGTTTTTTTACAATCTCAACACAAACAAATTAAAGCCGTTTGGAATTCAATATCTATACTGCACACACCGGCGTTGTTATTGAATATTTCATTAGAGTACGTAATACCTAAAAAAAAACAGTCATAAGGATCAATCACGCATTTTACTCTTATGAATATGAACAGCCATGCGCGAACCGCTACTAAATTGTGAAATCATAACTATCAGTTGTTTAATTAATTTGATCTGAATATACATAATGGGATACTATCATAAACGAATTAGCTTTAACTCTCAAAAGACTGTGGTAAATAATCCCTTTGCGCGCGGTGATGTAACATCGCGATACCACTAGTAAAAGACAGAATATTCCAAAGTTCAGACCCTTGAAAAAAAAAACATGGGAACATATAATTTAGCCCTGACAAAAGAAATAAAAATCATAAATACGCCACCCGTATTACGCGCGCGCGTCCCCTATAACTGTAATTTATCAACCGACTGAAGACTGACCAGGTTTCACACGACACCCGCCAAAGAACAGCGTCTCTGTCTTCCTTGTTATGAGTTCTATCTTCGTGCTCTCTCTTATGCAGATGGGTTGCTGAATTAGCGGACATTCATTCTTCGCGCACTAAAGATAAATATTTTTTGTATTAACATCCAGCATAGTCATACAAATTTTACTTTCCAAATCCGGTGCGAAAATATCCATTCGAAGATCAAAAAAAATACGAGTTCATCGTTCCAAAAAATAAGAGATACATATCAAGTCTTGTGTCCTATGTCGTTAATAATATGTAAACCGCCAATTTATCACTGGGTTAACGTATTGGAGATTCTTACTGGATGTCGAAAATAAAATATAAAAATAAGGAATAATTTTTAAAAATGTATTTATAGATGGCAACCATGAAGTTTCGCATAAATAAATTGTCTATGTTATTATGAATGTATGTATGTGTATGCGCATGGGTGTATGTATGTGTGTGTGTATATATCTGTGTAATTATATATATATATGTGTGAATATATGTATATGTGTGTATGTATATGTATCAAAATGTGTATTAGAATAAGTATATATTTTATTTGTCTGTGCTCTCTATTAATTTGTTAACTATTATCATGTTAGAATGTAATTGCCTTGCTTGAAACGGGGTATGTACCCTTGTTTGCTGGGCAAAGTGAACGTAAAATTGTATTTTGATAAGAGGTGTAAATAAATAAATAAATAAAATAAATTTACAAAAAATGTAAATGTGATAAATAACTAATTATAATAAACTTATATTAATGCAATGTAAGAGCTTCTGTAAACTATTAAGAATTTTACGTTGTATTAATAACCATATTTATTTTTTAATCGCTTTTCGTGAAAATACATTAAAAGCTTAAATTGTCTAGCGTGGTATATTTTTTTTTATTTAGGACGTAGTTCTTTCAAAAAACAGACCAAGTGTAAGACGGTAAAATACTTTTGACAGTTCAAAATAATCGCGGTAACGGTAGGATCTTTTCCTTATTTGAAAATTATCGAAAATGTGTCTTATTTAAATTTCGGATTGTTCGAGAAAACGTTTTTTTGCTGTGTCAAATTAACCCTAAATTGTTAGACTTTCGCATTGTGGATCTATATATAGTATGTACTTATATTAATTGATGTTAAGATTTGTAATAAATTTGTATCGATGACATCATCGTTCTTGGTCACATGCGCTTACAAATTATGATTTCCGACAATCTTAAAATTAACCTCAAAAAGTTCTCACGAAATTATCATTAAAAATAGCGGCTTACCGCTTATCAACTTAGCGGATACGTAAATTATAAGATAATCCACGTTAACGTTTATTTTTGCAATTATATGCACCAAACAGAACTTTTTTACCACCTCAAAAATTAATTCGTGTGAATATCGTCTTTACGGAGTTTTTCCTTCTTTTGTTTATGTACATTCAATCAAAAATAATTTTTAGTTCGAAGATGCTCACAGAGAGCCAAAATTTGTTTGTCATTATGCTCATACGATATAGCGTAAATGCTTAGGTGTAACAGTTAACAGTTATAAATAATAAGAAATTATAACACGCGGCTGTTACTTTTTAGTGTCTTTAAAAGAAACAATTTGTTCAAGGTTTAACTTAGATAAAAACTAACAACGCAAATTGCGCAACCAGGAAGAAATGTAATTTTATGAGCAGATAGGTCAGAATATAACCTTTTATTTTAATTCAAATGAAAAAGTTTTTGTTTGGTAAATTTGTATAGATGAAGTGATTATTTTTAACACAATTCATTAGTTACGGGCTCGTAAGTCTTCGTTTATCGGTACAATAATAATGAAGAAGTTCATTACTACGGGAAATTTCATATTTAAAATTATTTCGTAAACGCGGTAAAAATAAGAGCATTTAATTGTACGGCGTAGTTTTTGAATCTCGTGTGAAAAAATACGGTTTTAATTCAAATGGACCACTTTTCAAAGGTGAATTGAAAATTTTCGCATGTTTATGTGAACGATAACCAATCAATTTAAGCGTTGTTAAGTGTTGCGGTAGATTTACGTTGACATAGATTAACGTTAAGCGTGTTTTGACCAGTACGGGTTCTCCTTTTAAATGCCGGGAAAACTCATCGACTTGAACTCGTGACGTCACGGGTGGTGTAATTTCATAATTATAAAACGTTTGAAAATCATAGCTACGATAAAACAATAGCTAATAACATTTTTTTGGCTAGTTTTATAGTCAAAATTTAGATCAATGATTAAAAAACACATTAAACTTCCTCATTGTTTCCTTTTCGATTCACAATTTGAATGCATAAAGGAAATTAAGACCATTTAAATATATTACGTTTTGTATAAAATAAAAAAATGTATTGAAAAAAAACACCCTTTTTAAATAATATTTCGTAGTTCCTAGACTGGTACCTGAGGCGTAAGACTGATCATCTTACCTTCATATAAGAAAAATGATCAAGATACGCCGCAATGTGTGTACCAATGCAGAGCCCTTTGCACCATTCGATGTCGAAAGGGAGTAATGATGAATGAAATTATGTGTTTTTTTACTTCAGTGTTCGTTATGAAAAATGAAACTGACAACTTTAAATGCAATCGTTTGGTTTATTGCCATTTAAAATTCTTTAAATTCCATCGTAATACGAGTGGGTACTGGATTAGTCGATTCTTACCCGCATGTTTTTTCATTCATACATTATGTTTAAAAATCACAGACAGGTTTCTTTTACTTATAATTTGTAACTAACACATTTAACAAATCTGATAATTATACCGCTGCGCTGAACCTACATAAACAAACAATTCATTTACAATTTAGGACGTCGCGTCATCCTAAACAACTCATGGATATCTTAAGACTGGTTTTTATATAGAACTCCATTTTATCAAATTTGTACTTAATTATACTCCTTATTTATAGGTTTTAGCTTGTTCCGCCTTTGCCGAATATTTACAATAAGTTTGATAATAAATCCATGCGACAATTATAATGCAGTCAAATGATACATCATAATGGAAGAAAATCGAAAATATTTCATCATTTTTAATTAAAAACCATGAAAATATCTTACTTTTGGGTAAGCGCCCACAGGTCCGCATCGCACGCATCGGACGGATTGGACGGTTTGGACGGATCGTATCAAACAGATTTCATAATTATTCATTTAAGTACCTACCTACTAGCATTTATCCGCGGCTTCGCTCGCATTGTATTGGAGAAAGGCAAATGAATTCGATTTGTCGTTTAATAATTTTTCCAGGAGAAATTTTATATTTTTCGTGATTAAAAGTAGTCTGATTAATTGCCAGTCTTTCAACTATCGCCATGCAAATAAAGAACGATCCTTTTGTCTATTACGAAGAAACATCTTTGTTCTGTTTTAATACTTAATAATTTTTTCACTAAGAATTCATTTTTCCACTAAGAATTTTCCCAAAGGAATTATATTTTTTTATGACGAAAGTAGCCTATAACACTTCTGACCTCTCCGGCTATCCTAATTTTTTAACGTTTTTAATAACTTATAATAATAAAAATACTTTATAGTTTTATTCCAGTTTTATTTATAATTATTTTATAAACTTTTTACCAGTGATTCGTCTTGACCAACATCGTCAAACTGGTGTCGGTCACGACGAAACCCGGTCACTGGTAAAAAAAAATATAAAATAATTATAAATAAGACTAGAATAAAACTATAAAGTATTTTTATTATTATAATTAAAATGCAGTTCCACCAAAAAATGTCAGTAGAAAAACTTAAGTTTTTAATAACGCTAGAGACACAATATTTCAATATTATTGATGTATAAATCTGTAAATAAATTATCGGTTAGGGCTCTTCTTTGGTACAAATTTGTCAGCATGCGTCGCACTCCGAGTATAAACACAAGTTGGTACACGATTAAAACACCAGGTTTACTAGTATGGAAGGACTAGCTGTTCCTAGATATTGCAATAAATATGCCAAAAGGACACTGCAATACAGTATACCTAAAATATTTCAAATGTTAACACACAATATTAAAAATACTGAGTTAAATACAGGAGTGAGACGTTTGCTCAAATTATGGTTAATAGGAAAAAGTTTTTTGTATTAGTTATAGTTTTTATTTTTTTATAATGTAATATGTAATGTTTTTCAACTAAAATTATTATTAATGTAGGTTAAGATTTATAAGAACCTGCAGATGAGTTCTATGTATGCAACTCAGCAGGACTTTAGTTTAAGTCTTTTTTGTAAATATTTTTGAAAAAAAAAAAAATAAAGATGAAATAAAAAAATATGTACAAAAACTAATAACTAGTCACCACAAAATAAAAACATTATTTTTGAAAGCCACTCTCTGGTTTTTAATTGTTACATAGGTACGTATTTAAAACCTTTTTGAATAAAAAATACTAGAACATCACACTACGTCAAAATGCCAGTCTATGGGGTTAGTGACAAAAAAATAAAATACGTCGAAGTTAACATCTAGTCGTTAAACACCTTAAAATTTCCAGTGATTTTTGAAAAAGTAAATTAAATACGGTGCCAACAGATTACGATGCAAATGAATCTTGCCTAATTATTGTAGTGCTAGTATACCATAGCCATAGAAGTACAAAACAGAATCTATATTTTCCTTTCCTTGATCCACCCCGTGGTATCTATAACCTACCGATGCGCGACGTTTAAATCAAGATAGAAGATTGAGAAAACTATTCAAAATTGGTTCATCAATCATTCGTTGGTGCAAATCGTATTGAAAATTTTTGAAAAATTATCATTATGCAATGGTAAATCATTGTACTAACTATACATCACTTGACTTATTTCAAGTCGCGGTGTCAATGAACACTAGTCTCACAGACAAATAAATTTAAATATTTTTTATGACATCTGTGAAAAGTTAAGTCAAATTTGCTTGAAAATAACTCAAGCAATTCTTTGCACTCATTTTAAACCGAAATAGTGTGTTCACCACAAATGGCCTTGCTGCGGGAGTGATCTGAGTATTTTGTCATCCTGTGCTTTTGGTATAGACAGAATGCGCAAACTTTGCGTTTGTTTGATGTATCATAGCTTTGAAATCCCTCCTCAAAGTTACAGTATTGATACTTTCCCGATGACATGGCTAATGTATTTATTTATTATACATACTGCCTATCCCGTTATATAACGTTTTTTTTACAATTTTACAGTAATAAGGATCTACGAAATACTGCCGAGTAAAAAAAACTCTCATTTTTGTTCGACCAGAAGTGTGTATGTGCTTCTTTTAGGTACGGTTGTCTCATATCTAGCACCTTCATGTAGGTTGCAGTGATTTGAAACGAAGCAAAGTACTCACTTCTGCGAGTGGCAATATTCAGAATGCCTCTCAGAAAGCAGAATAGATAATACAGCATTCTCAACCTAGAGTTTAGTGACTGGCCTTCAAATTGCAAATTCATATCAATGATAACGCCGAGGTATTTTATGGATTCTACCCGTTGGTATGCTTTATAAAGTAAATTGCCAGATTTAGCGTATTGCTTGGTAGTGTAACGTTATTTATACAAAATGCCAGATATTTTGTCAATATAAGGTATTTATCTACATGAGTATATCAATAACCCTTTTCGTCTCAAAAGCACTCCACTGGCTTGATTTCAAATTGAAGTGGGGAACTGTGGCATCAAATCAAACAAGTGAACGGTATGACTTAGCATAGTATCAACTTGTGCACTACAGGAATTAGCATTCATAATCATGGTAACAGCTGCATCCGTCAATTAACTTGGTCAACTTGATCCGCACAGAGGATTCATATTAACTTCAGTGCAATAGTTGACTACCACCACTGCACATCAAGGTTCTATACATATTACTATCTACGCGCGCGAAGACCTCTATCAAGGTAACTTATATTACCCATGTATTTAATAATTGATTTAATAGCTTTAAAGAAATCTTCGCTCGCATTGTATTAGGGAAAAGGCAAATGAATTCGATTTGTCGTTTAATATTTTTTCCAGGTGAAATTATAAATTTTTTGTGATTAAAAGTAGCCTGATCAATTGCCAGTCCTTCAACTATCGCCAAGCAAATTAAGGACGATCCTTATGTCTATGACAAAGAAGCATCTTTATTCTGTTTTAATACTTATTAATTTTTTCACTGAGAATTCATTTTTCCACTAAGAATTTTCCCAAAGGAATCGTATTTTTTCATAACGAAAATTATACTTCTGTTATACTTCTTTTATACTTCTGACCTCTCCGGCTATCCTTATTTTTAAAATCACGTTCGTCGGTTGCTACGTTGCGACGTGAAAGAAACGAAAACAAACAGACAAACACATGTTCGCTTTAATATTAAGACTCAAGTTAATACTACTCCGAAATTCTACTATAAAACCAAAGCAAAAAGTAAATCAAACTAACCAATGTTGACTTTATAATAACCAGACGTGTTTTGTAAACCAATCTTGCACTATGATAAAGAACTTATTCTATATTTGAACATTAAATTTGTACTAAGTACGTACTTGATATTACAATACAACTGATAAATAGAGTCAATTTTTCAAATTAAAACTAAATTTATTCCTTTTGACATCCCACTTGCCGCCTACTCATTTTTAAATAATGATGCTTATTATTAATATCATAGAATTAAGAATAATCCAGAAACAGCATACGCGCATCAAACAGAAGGCGATTAAACAACTCTTAAAATAGTAGTTTTAAGTTTTGACCCATTAGTTTCTTTGTAGACGTCGCTCAGTACGCAACTCCCGATTTGAATTCAACTATGCCGTTTAGTGTCCTTTTAAAGTAAATGCATTACTTAAAAATTGAATTATTTTTCGATGGACAGACTGACAGATGTGTCAGATTGTCAAAGAAAACAAAATGGACATTTCGTTAGTGTTGCCAGGGTGGTAAATTTTTTTACCCTACTTTGCTCATCTAATAAGAGAACTAATGAAAATTGAACCTCGGATTAAATAACTCGATTTGACCGAGATTATCTTTTAAACATCAAATATTATTTTACATGATATAAAAATATTCGTTTTATGTAAAATAAAATTTGTTTTACATCTTAAGTTTAAAGTTCATTAATTAAATTACTCTTTTTAAATGACCCTTTACTTATCTACTCTGTTGTGTCAATCAATGTTTCGCTTTTTTTTTACCATACATTTGTGTTATGATTATATTTTTTCACGAATGCGCGCAGTGAAAGTAGAGAGATTTTTGGACACAGCCCGTTGTATTTAAATATGATTCTACGCTCCTTCTGGACTATTCTTAACTCTATAATTGATTTATATTTTTTTCATTGAATTTTTTTTTTATTCGTGATGAAAAATAAGAATCCTATTTTACTTGTCAACCTCTGGCTATCCCTATGCAAAAAAATATGTCAATCGGTTGCTCCGTTGAGACGTGAAGAAAACACAAACAAATATTAGTATGGACGTAGTTAGTCATACAAGTGCGGTCCGTCCGAAACGGATTAGCGGCCGCACGTGTATGACAAGTTTTCAATTTCGAATTTATAGTTTAAAGTTTTATTTTCCAAAAATTTCGAATACCGATTAAATCTTAGGCGCTGTTGTCAACTATAAAATGTTTGATATGGAATTGGAGGCGGCAAAACGAAAGGCCGTAAATGTAATGAGCTGCATATAAGGCAGGTGTGGGGTCGCTCCGTTACATTGGCCGCTCACCGGATACGGGGCGCGTGCGCAGGGGACGAAAGAACTCTACCGGCCGACTTCAATTCATAATTGTGGAAGTTACAACACGCATAGCGAAGGTTCTCAATCTTGACTTTGTGTATCGTACCTTAGTAGATAATACACGAGAGTCCACTTTTTGTCGTTTCCAAGTTAAAAATTATTGCAATCAGCTATTTTATGCGTGAATAAAACATCGACTTTCGTCATCGAAATGCATTTTTAATTAGAAATAAAAAACTAAAATCCACTTTTTTAAATAGAAAATAATCATTAGGCTCAGATATGCTAATTTAATATTTATTTATTTATGTACGGTTTCATGAACCTTAAACATAGTTACAATAAAACCAGTGAAAAAAATACAAGAAAAAAAGTATAATATAAAAATAAGAACAAAAACATCGAGAAAAGTATAATTGGAAACAGTATTCACATATATAAAACAAGAAATATTACATCTGTAATAAATATAAATATTTACCTTTATAAAAGAAAGGTAAATTACAGAAAATAGCTGTTTTAATAAAGGGGAAGAGAAGAAAAAAAAAAGAGAAAAAAAAAGAAAAAGAAAATACTTTAAAAGGAAAGTTAAAAAGTTTACTTCATGATTTACATAAATGTTAATACTGAACAATAATAAATTTAAAAAATAATTATACACACGAGAGTAAAGAGTTAAAACAAAAGTAAAGAACTAAACATTATTCGAATTTTGAATTGCTAATTCTTTTTCATAACACAGGACTTGCTCATCAGCGGCGTGGTATAAAATAAATCTAAATCATCACTGTATTGATTTGCAAGTCGCTGCATGCGAATGATCGGTGAATTCAATGAATAATTAGTACTATGATGATGACTGTAAAACTAAAATTTTAATCGGGTTGTGGTCCTGTGGCTAGTGTGTTGGACTTACGGACCAAAGGTCTGTGGTTCGAATCCTACTCTACCCCAACTTTATTCCCATTTTCTAATAGTGAGTTATTTACAACTCGTTGAAAATGGCCCTCAAAATTAAATATTTGGGTAAATCATAAGAACACAAATGTTCCTTTTTAAAAAAAAAAAAAGAGATCGAGATCGAGATCTGTATCCAAATACAGAGTGATGTGGCGTTATATTCTCTCTGCCTACCCTTACGGGGAAACGGCGTGACGGTTTGTATATTTGTGTAATTATGTAAAAACTTCTAGTAAGGGATCTTCACCGACAAGCCATATAAATTGGCTTAGTAAGTCTTGTGACTACCAATATATTTGTCACGTATTTTTGAGAATCTGTATTGTAAATTTGTTGCAATAGAAAAGGAAAATATTTTTGAGAAAGGAATCTGGAAGTGTAGGCAAATTTAGCCTTATAATATACGTGTATATTATTGACCTTCATATTGCCAAAACCAAAAACACAATAATATATGCTTCCATACAGCAATAAAATTTGTGGATAATTTTATTTCGCTCTAAGGAAAATATGATGACGAGTTACAGAAGAATGTTTTTATGAGAATTTGCAAAAATTCCGCATTAAAAAAATTCGTTATTCTGGCTTATACCAAGCGGGCCCTGAAGCTATTTTAATCGTAAGAAGTACCTATTATTACAATTTTGCTGCCCATTTATGGACAAGATGTGATTAAAACCATCGCTATCATTAGGACGATAGCGAGGCCTCTAATTTTATAAGAACCGAGAAATAAGTATAACTTATTGCAAACTGAACTAAGTGTTTATTGATATTTTTTTTAAATCTTGATGAACTGAAGGCTATAGGACGAAAACAGCTAGACATGATTAGTTCAGATACTTTCACAGCACTATACCATTCGATGTTCTGCTGTGGGAAAATGCTTTAGATATCGATTCTGTTTTTGTGCTGCAGAAGAGGGCTGTTTGAGCAATAATTTATTCATGATTATGATAAAATTATAAATAAACTGATCAATGAAGCTTCTTGGTTTAGTTTTGCTATTTATTATTTTGACCAACGAGATGGAAATAATCTCCAAAATTTGTTAAGAATAGTATAAAAACTGTAAATGTTGCAAACAATTCACCAGTCTTAAAGATGCCTACTTAGGCGAAAGCGCTCGTTGGTCAAAATAACAAAAATTCTACTAAACCAAGAAGTTTCATTGATAAGTTTATTTATAATTTTATCATAATCATCAAGAAATATCAACCAAAAACATCAATATTAATAATTTATTATATTATTATATCATGAGCTCTAATAAGTCACTTAAAGATAAGTTTTAAGAGATTAACATATTAAAGATCAAGCTACTTATTAAAAATTAAAATTGTGATTTTACCGTTCCATTTGTTTTACTTTTTTTTTGCAAACTCTTATGTAAAAATTGCAGTTCTAAGATAATAGCAGTTTTAAATTCAGTGTTTCTGTCCTTATCCCGCCCAATTTACAGTAACTTAATGTTCTTAAAATAAATATTAAAAAATCTTTGATTATTGAGTAGATGAAAATAACATTTTTATATGTATAAATTGTAAGTATTTATTTGACATGTAATATATTTTCTTTACTAACTTTGTATACTATGTGGAAATCTGATATTAGTTCTGAGTTTATACACTATATCTGTTTGTTTACTAAAAATATGTATGTAGAACTGTTGATTTCCCAAATAAAATAAAATAAAATACATGGAACAGATCAACATCCAGAGCGATGTTGTTCAGCAAAGCGGTAGCCCTTCCAACAGGCATATTCATCGGCAGGTTGGTCCTGTATATCGAAATATGAAACAATCTATGCTGACGCTGTCTTAGGTATCAGGAACATACAAACCAATTAATCTCAGAATTATCGATCATACCGCGCAACAATCGATTAAAATGTGTAATCAAATACACATTCCATCTAGTATCTTAACTGTTGTAGCCAAGCATACCCTGGATAAACTCGGTCAGGTAGAGCCAAGGATAATACCCGCACTCTCTCATGTAAAGATATCTCAGAAATTTATTTTAAATTTTCTCCATCATATAAGAGTACTTTAATTCATGTGGCTTTCGAGTCAATGTGTCGTAACCTAAGATTACCTTAGGTAGGTAAATTATTATTCAAAATATGTGTCAACTTAGTTTGAAATCACAAAATATGTATATATGTTTAAAGTTCCTTCCCAGCAAATAAAAAAATATGTATCTGGTAATCTTAAATTAAGTGGAAATTTATTTATATTTTAACATGGCTTATCACAAAATTAGTGCTTTTAATATTAATTCTATAAATGTAATTAAATAGTTACATACAAATAATATTTAATAACATTTAGTAAAATGTTTGATGACAACTATAATGCTTTAAAAATAAATAATATTAGTTGATTGAATTATTTTTTTTTAGAAATTTTATAGAATTACTAGAGGACCCGACAGACGTTGTTCTGCCCGAACGTTGGATTGCCTGCTTTCATCTTGGAAAAATACATTTCATCTAGGTACTTGTTTGTGATTTAATTCCAGAACTAATTATTGTTGATATTCAAAAATTATTGAACTTAAGTAGGTACTTGTTTATGGTTTAATTCCAAAACATAAAATAAATATTTTTTCAAATATAGCATTCTTTTTGCAAACGTCAAACTCCGGTCGTCTCACCAATAAAGTGGTGTACTTATGTAGGAATACGATTTTTATTAATGTATTCAATTAAATATTATTTTAGTGCTACATAAAATCTAATAAAAAGAAATAAATTGCTGGAAATTATGAGGAATTTAAGGAAAGAATCTGATTGAGATCCACAAAAAAAATATTGTTCGGAAATATTCAAAAACAAACTCTTTTTATACACAAAAAAACAACATCTTTCAATTTTTTTGCAAATGCATCCTCCTCGAATGCAACCCTGGTAGATCGATGAATGAAACATTTATGCTCCTAAATTTTTTCTTACATATTCGATTGAAAATTTTAATATCTACGAACACGCACAGTGCAAAGATCTATATTTCTCTGAAAATCGCACGTAAATCGGTTAAGCCGTTTAGGAGGAGTACGGTGACATCACACGTACAGAGGAATTATATATATATAAAGATTAAAGAATCAAATAACTAATTTTAGTAACATGATCGTAATATTGCTAGATTATAGTATGATTAAATTACTTTTAAATTTTTATTCTATTTTGATGTTGGTGTATTTTTTTATATTGATGTGTGTATCATAAAATTAATATGTCTAAATATGTACATAATTCATACTAATATATAATATAATATGGGTTCCAACTTCATACGGACCTTTCTAGCAAGTCGAGAAAGAAAAATTAATAACTATTTTATGATGGGGTTGTGCGTACAATGATATTATGAAAATAACATAATTACTAAAATAATAAACTTTATAATTGGATTGTTTTAAAGTAGGGTGTTTCAGAACCTGTGATATGATGAGCACAAAAACCCTATCCGTAGGAAATGGCGTACACTTCCTTCACGAAGTTTCATATTATATGAGTGGAGTCATAGTGGAAATAATAAGGAGGGGCTCACTCGACAAGCTACCGATCAATTTCATTATATACCATACACGTTGATCTAGGAATACTCAATGACCTTACTCTGTCAAAAAGCAATCCTACTTAACAATCTGGACAGGAAGGAAACTGACTATAAATAGTAATAATTTAGATATAAATATGATTCGTTGAAAACAAAGCTACCACTGAAAAAAAAAATTCCTGGTTGCATTAATGAAATTTTTGTTAAATACAGTCAACCCCCCTATAACGCGGTATTCTTAGAACGCGGTTTCCATATAACGCGTTCTTCGTACAAGACAACATTCCTACAATGCAAATGACTTGAAAAGTTTATTTTTTGCTCCATATAAAAAAGTTTTGGCAGAAATACAATAAAAACTCATTTCGAAAACCATTACGATAATTTAGAAAGTGAATAGGATTTTCGGCGCATTAGCGAAAAACGGTTAGTCCAATACTAAACAACAGTGATGATGAATAAAAGGCATCTAATATATTATGATTTTATGTAAAAAAAATTTTTTTAGTTTATAATTATATTATAATACGAACTATATATCATCCTAGCGGACCCGAAAGACGTTGTCTTGCCATAACGTTGGTGTGCCTGCTATTACTTTGGAAAAATACTTTTCATTAATAAGTAGGTACTTAGGTACTTGTTTGTGATTACATTCCAAAACTAAAAATTTTTGATATTAAAAAAATATTGTATGTAAGTAGGTACCTACCTGTTTATGGTTTAATTCCAAAACATAAAATAAATATTTTTTCAAATATGGCATTCTTTTTGCAAACGTCAAACTCCGGTCGTCTCACCAATAAAGTGGTGTACTTATATAGGAATACGATTTTAAAAAATGTAATAAATTTAATATTATTTTAGTATTCCCAAAAATCCAGTATAATAAAATAAATGGGTAGAAATTATAAGATATTTAAGGAAAGAATCTGATTGAGATCCACAAAAAACAAATGCTGTTTGTGAACATTCAAAAACAAACTTTTTTTGATACACAAAAGAACAACATCTTTCCATTTTTTTGCAAATACATTCTCCTTGAATGCAACCTTGGTAGATCGATGAATAAAACATTTATGCTCCTAACTTCTTTGTTTGCATATTAGATTAAAAAATTTAATAATTACGAACACGCACAGCGCAAAGATCTATATTTCTCTGAAAACCGCACGTAAATCGGTTAAGCCGTTTAGGAGGAGTTCGACACGTACAGAGAAATTATATATATATTAATAAAACTACACTCATCATCATTATCATACCTTTTCCGCACCAATGGTCCACAGGGCACTGGATTGGTACACCAATCGCAGCGTATCTTGATCAATTTTGTTACATGAAGGTAAGATAATCAGTCTAACGTTTCAGGTATCACTCCAGGGACTATGAAATACTTTAGTGTAAAAACACCCTTTTAAATAAATATTTAATATCAACCATGTTGGAAATCGAATCCGAGACCTCTTGCATGGTAAGCAAACGCGCTGACCATTACACCACGAGGCCGACATTAAATATGTTTAATTACAAATATTAATTTCCAATACGGAAGTTCAGTGTTTTTTTTTAAAATTATTAATAGACTATTAAAGTAAGCCAATTTTTTTCCCAATTATTGTATATCGTATTATCAGCGCTATGATTTTTTCAAGTTTTGTATTTCTGGAATAACTCCGCATGTGACGTTAAAGGTTCTCTGCCGCTTATTCTCGATCAGTTCTGCCCATTGGTCCATAGACGGCAAGCAAACTGGAAATATTCTATAACTCTCATAGCATTAGTTGATTCATATGAACCAGTGGTTCGTTTTAAATAAAATATTTTTTTCGTACATTTTCAGTAAACTTTGCGGTACATTCACCAATTTTTACCGCGCGCAAGAAAACATTTGTCGTATCCGATATCCCGTAGGGCTGAAGTTCCTCATTGTATTATGTTTGTTTACAATTTTATTTATTTAACGCATTTAACTTGGCTTTTAAGAATAAAATTTTAGATATATATGTAATGCAAAACAAATCTGTCTGATTTATGTACAATTTAATTATTTCTGAAATTCACTTCGCGTTGTCTTTTTACAACTCGGTACGAATAATCTGATAAGTTAATATTCAGGGTTTCTTATAGCGCGGTTTCCAAATAACGCAGTACAAATTAATAGCGTTATAGGAGCTTTGGCTGCATTACAGTATTTTTATATAAGTTATATATTTTCTCCGTTTGAGGCACTGACTCAGTAATACGATTAATATTTGAACGCACTGTAAAGTACATAGGTACCATTTGAGCGTTGTTTTTTTGTTGTATGTGTGACAGATCATTTAACCAATAAGTTACATTTGCACATTCATTGTTTTAAAATTATAATTAAGTTATCAATAAAAAGCTTCACCAACAAGCTACAAAAACTAGTTTGGTGAGATTTTAGTATTTAATAACAATATTTTATGTATTATGAGTGTAACTTTGAACCATAATGTTTAATATTAATATTTTTTTAAAAATTTAAATGAAAAATACTTACAGTTCTGCGTTTGATATAAGAACAAAACCCTGGATGAGTTTTAGACTCGATGACATCATCATCATTATATTTGTACGTTCGGCACTGCATTGGTTCTCCACAAGCTTGATTTATTGTTTGATGCATGCATTAAGATTATCTGTCTTACGCTTCAGCTACAAAAATAAACAAAATGTTGCTTGCTGCACAGAATACATGGATTGTGAAAAAATTTTTTTGTGATCTTACAGGGAATTGTACCCGGAACCCACCGTCCATGAGGCAAGCGTCTTGAAAAACGGGTTAAACACTAGACCACGAAAACATTTTGTTGAGTACTATCTATCCGATATGCAAATTGATTTAGAACCTACTTAGGTACTTAAACTTAAATGAGAAAATAAAATACTTTTAAGTTGTCAACCATGTTCCCGGAGTTCTGATAAAATGCGCTCTGTCACTCTTAACTCAACAAATGATTGAAAGTTAGTTATGCATTTAATAACGTGTTGTACCAGACATTTTTCAGTGTAAATGGGTGACGAGTGCATCAAGATTATCATTAATTTAGAAAGAACGGGAGGACATTTTAAAAGGTAGGATATTCTAGTAAGCTCCCTGGTCCTTTAAAAGGACACTTAATTTAATACCGCTTTACTGTAATGACGTCTGATGAACGATGTTACAAGCGCGATGAACGTGGCTATTTGATTGAATTATTTGCTTTCGTTGCACTGCAACCGAAAAAGAAAACAAATAGGTATTACATTTTAAACTAAAAATGGTATCTAGCGGCAGTTTTACATTTCTGTTGAACAAAATTTGACATTAAGGCTGTACTTTCCAAAATATTTGAACAAGAAAAAAACAAAGGCAAGGGTGTCAGTCCTAGAAATGAAGCAATAATTGAATATTAATGAAAACCGTTTTAGATTATATAAAACAGTATAGGCTGTATTGACATTACTCGGGTTCCTTTATATTTAGAAGTTCATTTAAACGTCCAAGATGTTTAAAAACTTACCAATGTTTTATTGTTTTTTTACTTATCACTGGAATTTACATTACACAATGGATTTAATGCTCAGTAAAAGTATACATACATTTTTCTGATGAGTCATCTCAACTCCCTTAGCTAAATTATTTAGCTACATTTTTCTCAATTTTGACAGCTGCAAACTATATCGAGGTACACAGAAATAAAATAATGAGAACTAAGGATATGATTGCATGTATTGTGTATTCTTCTTTATTCTTTTTACTTCATGTCTCAGTTTCTTTGTAATACATGCCGTGGTACACTGGCACGAGTATCGCGCTAATGACCACCGGACGTCGGTTCACGGTTCGATTCCGCCGCTCCTAAGGTTTTCACTGTATGCTTTATGGTTTTATGCTTGTATCTAAGAAAACATCTCATTTTTAAACATCAGTCCTCAATTATTATATTCTGACCGGGGTATATGGCCATTGTTTCAAGTCATTATGTATTTTAATTTCTTGGAATTGAAGAGATTTTAATTGCCTACTTACCTTTGAATAATTCCTAGGAAAATGTTTTTTTAAAAACGAAACTCCGGTATCTTTTGTTTTACAACGTTTTTTGTAAAAGAATAAAGAGACTTAAATTGAAATATCAATCCTTTACTTATGTTTTCTCGTGTGGTGTTTTTCCATAAGATTGATTTGCTGTAAACACCTGCATATGTTATCCTTTTTTTATTTATTTCGGTCCTTAGAAGCTTTTCTAACTGGCAATATGGTTCGTCTTCTTTGATTTGATCAAAACCATATAGTTCGTAAAGAACTGCATTAACACTTTGTATCCCGGAGCCGTGTAAACACGTGATTATATAACCACGCGTTGTGCCCCGGTCTTGTGTTTTCACGTGGTTTACCAGCTGTCTAAAAAACTGCATTTTATTGACATTTAATACTTTTTCACTGCTGGCAAACCACGTAAAAAACACGGGACCGGGACACAATGCATGGTTATTATAATCACAT